>NW_028125600.1:0-262000 GCF_965194825.1 Balaenoptera physalus | reverse complement strand
ATAGAGCAGAGCAGGGTGAGCTTCCAACTAGGAACTGGAAGCACAAAGTTTCTTTCGGGAAAACTCATTTTCTTCGCAGAAGCAGGCAGGCAGTGACTAAACCCTCAGCAAAAACAATGCTTTTGAAGTATTTTCGAGGCCGCAGGAACGGAGCTTTTCTAATGGGAAACAAGCCTTGTGCCATCAGTCTCCAATTTCTAGGTTGACTCGCAGCATACACGGAGGACCAGAGCTTCCTGGCTCTAGGCATTGTTCTGTTACCGAAACGGGTGCTGAAGCAATGTTCCTAGGAGTCTTGGAAAGCTTACTACCGTTAAACTGAAGCAGAACAGCGATGAAGGCCTCGTGGAACTGCTGCATGCCTCCCGATTTGCAAGGATAATCAGGGCCTTACTTGGAGGTTAGTGCTCACGTTGACTTTCACTATTGTTATAAAGGAGAGCAGGGTGAGCTTCCATCTAGGAACTGGAAACACAAGGTTTCTTATGGGAAAACTCAATATTTTCTCAGAACCATGCCGGCAGTGCCTCAAACCCCGGCAACAACAATGCTTTTTAGGTATATTCGAGGCCGCATGAACGGAGCTTTCCAAAAGGGCAAAGAAGCCTTGTGCCATCAGTCTCCAAATAGTAAGTTGGTACGCAGCATACACACAGGACCAGAGCTTTCTGGCTCTAGGCAGTTTTCTGATACCGAAACGGGTGATGAAGCAAGGTCTCTAGGAGTCTTGGAAAGCTTACTACCGTTAAACTAAAGGAGAAGAGCGATGAAGGATTCATGGAGCTGCTGCACGCCTCCTGTTTTGCCAGGATAATCAGGGCCTTACTTCGAGGCTAGTGCTCCCCTTGACTTTCACTTTAGTTATAGAGCAGAGCAGGGTGAGCTTCCAACTAGGAACTAGAAGCACAAGGTTTCTTAAAGGAAAACTCAATATCTTCTCAGAACCATGCAGGCAGTGCCTAAAACCCCGGCAACAACAATGCTTTTCTGATATGTTCGAGGCCGCATGAACGGAGCTTTCATAATGGGCAAACAAGACTTGTGCCCTCAGTCTCCAATTTGTAGGTTGACACGCAGTATACGCGCAGGACCAGAGCTTCCTGGCTCTATGCAGTGTTCTGTTACCGAAACGGGTGCTGAAGCAAGGTTCCTAGGAGTCTTGGAAAGCTTACTACCGTTAAACTAAAGCAGAACAGCGATGAAGACCTCAGGGAGCTGCTGCATGCCTTCCGATTTGCAAGGATAACAAGGGCTTTACTTGGAGGTTAGGGCTCACGTTGACTTTCACTTTTGGTATAAAGGAGAGCAGGGTGAGCTTCCAACTAGGAACTGGAAGCACAAGGTTTCTTTCGAGAAAACTCATTTTCTTCTCTGAGCCATGCCGGCAGTAACAAAAAGCACGGTAACAACAGTGCTTTTCTGGTAGCTTCGAGACTGCATGAGTGGAGCTTTCAAAACGGGAAAACAAGCTTTGTGCCATCAGTCTCCCATTTCCATATTGACACGCAGCATAGGTACATGTTGATGCTAACAAGTGCGAAGAGATTCGCGTTACCCACTGGGGCTTTCCCTGATTCAACTCTTTTCTACGACCCCTTTTCTGCGTGCAGCGAAGTGCTAAGCAAATGATGCGTGAGGGAGACTTAGGGGCCTGTGCATCTTCCAAAGACCTGCAGTGTTAAAACAAGAACTGTGCTTAAATTGTACTTGGAATACAAGCCGACCACCTCCTTCAGGGTGCGTGACTCTAAGTGTAAAAGGTGAAAAGGGATTAGAAGCAGAGTGTTTTTCTCAATAGATTTCAGCTAGGGGAATGAGGTTACATCCATTGCATGGAGGACACTCTAGAAGTGTGTTCCTGAATCCTGTGTAGAGCTGCGGTAAACTGGCTCTCCCAAGGAACAGTGCAGTGTGTTGCCTTTCTCTAGCAAACACTGTGCTGCTTCAAAAGGCCTACGGGGTGAAGTTGCATACCTGGCCCTGAGCTTCCTGGCTCTACTCAGTATACTGCTACCGAAACGGGTGCTGAAGCAAGGTCCCTAGGAGTCTTGAAAAGCTTACTACTGTGAAACTAAAGCAGAACAGTGAAGAAGGCCTCATGGAGCTACTCGAAGCCTCCGTTTTGCAAAGGAAATTAGGGCCTTCCTTCGAGGCTAAGGCTCACGTTGACTTTCACTTTAGGTATAGAGCAGAGCAGGGTGAGCTTCCAACTAGGAACTGGAAACACAAGGTTTCTTATGGGAAAACTCAATATTTTCTCAGAACCATGCCGGCAGTGCCTAAAACCCCGGCAACCACAATGCTTTTTAGGTATATTCGAGGTCGCATGAATTGAGCTTTCCAAATGGGCAAAGAAGCCTTGTGCCATCAGTCTCCAAATAGTATGTTGGTACGCAGCATACACACAGGACCAGAGCTTTCTGGCTCTAGGCAGTTTTCTGAAACCGAAACGGGTGATGAAGCAAGGTCTCTAGGAATCTTGGAAAGCTTACTACCGTTAAACTAAAGGAGAACAGAGATGAAGGCTTCATGGAGCTACTGCACGCCTCCCGTTTTGCCAGGATAATCAGGGCCTTACTTCGAGGCTAGTGCTCCCCTTGACTTTCACTTTAGTTATAGAGCAGAGCAGGGTGAGCTTCCAACTAGGAACTGGAAGCACAAGGTTTCTTAAAGGAAAACTCAATATCTTCGCAGATCCATGCCTGCAGTGTCTAAAACCCCGGCAACAACAATGCTTTTCAGTTATATTCGAGGCCGCATGAACGGAGTGTTCATAATGGGCAAACAAGCCTTGTGCCTTCAGTCTCCAATTTTTATGTTGACACGCAGTATATTCGCAGGACCAGAGCTTCCTGGCTCTATGCAGTGTTCTGTTACCAAAACGGGTGCTGATGAAAGGTTCCTAGGAGTCTTGGAAAGCTTACTACCGTTAAACTAAAGCAGAATAGCGATGAAGACCTCAGGTTGCTGCTGCATGCCTCCCGATTTGCAAGGATATTCAGGGCCTTACTTGGAGGTTAGTTCTCACGTTGACTTTCACTCTTGGTATAAAGGAGAGCAGGGTGAGCTTCCAACTAGGAACTGGAAGCACAAGGTTTCTGTCGAGAAAACTCATTTTCTTCTCTGAGCCATGCCGGCAGTAACAAAAAGCACGGTAACAACAGTGCTTTTCTGGTAGCTTCGAGACTGCATGAGTGGAGCTTTCAAAACTGGAAAACAAGCTTTGTGCCATCAGCCTCCCATTTTCAGATTGAAACGCAGCATAAGTACATGTTGATGCTAAGAAGTCAAAAGTGATTCATGATTCCCACTGGGGCTTTCCCTGATTCAACTTTTTTCTACGACCACTTTTCTGCGTGCAGCGAAGTGCTTAAACCTAGAATGCGCGAGGGAGACTTAGGGCCCTGTGCATCTTCCAAAGACCTGCAGTGTTAAAACAAGAACTGTGCTTAAATTGTACTTGGAATGCAAGCCGACCACCTCCTTGAGGATGCGTGACTCTAAGTGTAAAAGGTGAAAAGGGATTAGAAGCAGAGTGTTTTTCTCATTAGAGTTCAGCTAGGGGAATGAGGTTACATCCATTGCATGGTGGAGAGTCTAGAAATGAGTTTCTGAATCCTGTGTAGAGCTGAGGTAATCTGGCTCTCCCAAGGAAGAGTGCAGTGTGTTGCTTTTCTCTGTCCAACACTGGGCTGTTCCAAAAGGTCTACGGGGCTAAAGTTGCTTACCTGGCCCTGAGCATCCTGGCTCTACTCAGTATACTGGTACTGAAATGGGTGCTGAAGCAAGGTCCCTATTAGTGTTGAAAAGCTTACAACCATGAAACTGTAGCAGAACAGTGAAGAAGGCCTCATGGAGCTACTCCAAGCCTCCGTTTGGCCAAGCAATTCAGGGCCTTTCATCGAGGCTAGGGCTCACGTTGACTTTCACTTTAGGTATAGAGCAGAGCAGGGTGAGCTTCCAACTAGGAACTGGAAGCACAAGGTTTCTTTCGGGAAAACTCATTTTCTTCGCCGAAGCAGGCAGGCAGTGGCTAAATCACCGGCAACAACAATGCTTTTCAGGTAGCTTCGAGAGTGCATGAACGGAGCTTTCCTAATGGGAAAACAAGCCTTGTGCCATCAGTCTCCAAATAGTAAGTTGGTACGCAGCATACACGCAGGACCAGAGCTTCCCGGCTCTAGGCTGCTTTCTGATGCCGAAACGTGTGCTGAAGCAAGGTCTCTTGAGTCCTGGAAAGCTTACTACCATCAAACTAAAGGAGAACAGCGATGAAGGCCTCATGGAGCTGCTGCACTCCTCCCGTTTTGCCAGGATAATCAGGGCATTACTTCGAGGCTAGTGCTCCCCTTGACTTTCACTTTAATTATAGAGCAGATCAGGTGAGCTTCCAACTAGGAACTGGAAGCACAAAGTTTCTTTCGGGAAAACTCATTTTCTTCGCAGAAGCAGGCAGGCAGTGACTAAATCCCCAGCAAAAACAATGCTTTTGAAGTATTTTCGAGGCCGCAGGAACGGAGTTTTCTAATGGGAAACAAGCCTTGTGCCATCAGTCTCAAATTTCTACGTTGACACGCAGCATACACGGAGGACCAGAGCTTTCTGGCTCTAGGCATTGTTCTGTTACCGAAACGGGTGCTGAAGCAATTTTCCTAGGAGTCTTGGAAAGCTTACTACCGTTAAACTGAACCAGAACAGCGATGAAGGCCTCGTGGAGCTGCTGCATGCCTCCCGATTTGCAAGGATAATCAGGGCCTTACTTGGAGGTTAGTGCTCACGTTGACTTTCACTTTTGGTATAAAGGAGAGCAGGGTGAGCTTCCATCTAGGAACTGGAAACACAAGGTTTCTTATGGGAAAACTCAATATTTTCTCAGAACCATGCCGGCAGTGCCTAAAACCCCGGCAACAACAATGCTTTTTAGGTATATTCGAGGCCGCATGAACGGAGCTTTCCCAAAGGGCAAAGAAGCCTTGTGCCATCAGTCTCCAAATAGTAAGTTGGTACGCAGCATACACACAGGACCAGACCTTTCTGGCTCTAGGCAGTTTTCTGATACCGAAACGGGTGATGAAGCAAGGTCTCTAGGAGTCTTGGAAAGCTTACTACCGTTAAACTAAAGGAGAACAGCGATGAAGGCTTCATGGAGCTGCTGCACGCCTCCTGTTTTGCCAGGATAATCAGGGCCTTACTTCGAGGCTAGTGCTCCCCTTGACTTTCACTTTAGTTATAGTGCAGAGCAGGGTGAGCTTCCAACTAGGAACTGGAAGCACAAGGTTTCTTTCGGGAAAACTCAATATCTTCTCAGAACCATGCCTGCAGTGCCTAAAACGCCGGCAACAACAATGCTTTTCATGTATATTCGAGGCCGCATGAACGGAGCTTTCATAATGGGCAAACAAGCCTTGTGCCCTCAGTCTCCAATTTGTAGGTTGACACGCAGTATACTCGCAGGACCAGAGCTTCCTGGCTCTATGCAGTGTTCTGTTACCAAAACGGGTGCTGATGAAATGTTCCTAGGACTCCTGGAAAGCTTACTACCGTTAAACAAAAGCAGAACAGCGATGAAGAACTCAGGGTGCTGCTGCATGCCTCCCGATTCGCAACGATAATCAGGGCCTTACTTGGAGGTTAGTGCTCACGTTGACTTTCACTTTTGGTATAAAGGAGAGCAGGGTGAGCTTCCAACTAGGAACTGGAAGCACAAGGTTTCTTTCGAGAAAACTCATTTTCTTCTCTGAGCCATGCCGGCAGTAACAAAAAGCACGGTAACAACAGTGCTTTTCTGGTAGCTTCGAGACTGCATGAGTGGAGCTTTGAAAACGGGAAAACAAGCTTTGTGCCATCAGTCTCCCATTTCCAGATTGACACGCAGCATAAGTACATGTTGATGCTAACAAGTGCAAAGAGATTCGCGTTACCCACTGGGGCTTTCCCTGATTCAACTCTTTTCTACGACCGCTTTTCTGCGTGCAGCGAAGTGCTAAGCAAATGATGCGTAAGGGAGACTTAGGGGCCTGTGCATCTTCCAAAGACCTGCAGTGTTAAAACAAGAACTGTGCTTAAATTGTACTTGGAATGCAAGCCGACCACCTCCTTGAGGATGCGTGACTCTAAGTGTAAAAGGTGAAAAGGGATTAGAAGCAGAGTGTTTTTCTCAATAGAGTTCAGCTAGGGGAATGAGGATACATCCATTGCATGGAGGACAGTCTAGAAGTGTGTTCCTGAATCCTGTGTAGAGCTGAGGTAATCTGGCTCTCCCAAGGAAGAGTGCAGTGTGTTGCCTTTCTCTAGCCAACACTGGGCTCTTCCAAAAGGCCTACCGGGCTGAAGTTGCTTAACTGGCCCTGAGCTTCCTGGCTCTACTCAATATACTGGTACTGAAACGGGTGTTGAAGCAAGGTCCCTAGGAGTCTTGAAAAGCTTACAACTGTGAAACTATAGCAGAACAGTGAAGAAGGCCTCATGGAGCTACTCCAAGCCTCCGTTTGGCAAGGCAAATCAGGGCCTTCCTTCGAGGCTAGGGCTCACGTTGACTTTCAGTTTAGGTATAGAGCAGAGCAGGGTGAGCTTCCAACTAGGAACTGGAAGCACAAAGTTTCTTTCGGGAAAACTCATTTTCTTCGCAGAAGCAGGCAGGCAGTGACTAAACCCTCAGCAAAAACAATGCTTTTGAAGTATTTTCGAGGCCGCAGGAACGGAGCTTTTCTAATGGGAAACAAGCCTTGTGCCATCAGTCTCCAATTTCTAGGTTGACTCGCAGCATACACGGAGGACCAGAGCTTCCTGGCTCTAGGCATTGTTCTGTTACCGAAACGGGTGCTGAAGCAATGTTCCTAGGAGTCTTGGAAAGCTTACTACCGTTAAACTGAAGCAGAACAGCGATGAAGGCCTCGTGGAACTGCTGCATGCCTCCCGATTTGCAAGGATAATCAGGGCCTTACTTGGAGGTTAGTGCTCACGTTGACTTTCACTATTGTTATAAAGGAGAGCAGGGTGAGCTTCCATCTAGGAACTGGAAACACAAGGTTTCTTATGGGAAAACTCAATATTTTCTCAGAACCATGCCGGCAGTGCCTCAAACCCCGGCAACAACAATGCTTTTTAGGTATATTCGAGGCCGCATGAACGGAGCTTTCCAAAAGGGCAAAGAAGCCTTGTGCCATCAGTCTCCAAATAGTAAGTTGGTACGCAGCATACACACAGGACCAGAGCTTTCTGGCTCTAGGCAGTTTTCTGATACCGAAACGGGTGATGAAGCAAGGTCTCTAGGAGTCTTGGAAAGCTTACTACCGTTAAACTAAAGGAGAAGAGCGATGAAGGATTCATGGAGCTGCTGCACGCCTCCTGTTTTGCCAGGATAATCAGGGCCTTACTTCGAGGCTAGTGCTCCCCTTGACTTTCACTTTAGTTATAGAGCAGAGCAGGGTGAGCTTCCAACTAGGAACTAGAAGCACAAGGTTTCTTAAAGGAAAACTCAATATCTTCTCAGAACCATGCAGGCAGTGCCTAAAACCCCGGCAACAACAATGCTTTTCTGATATGTTCGAGGCCGCATGAACGGAGCTTTCATAATGGGCAAACAAGACTTGTGCCCTCAGTCTCCAATTTGTAGGTTGACACGCAGTATACGCGCAGGACCAGAGCTTCCTGGCTCTATGCAGTGTTCTGTTACCGAAACGGGTGCTGAAGCAAGGTTCCTAGGAGTCTTGGAAAGCTTACTACCGTTAAACTAAAGCAGAACAGCGATGAAGACCTCAGGGAGCTGCTGCATGCCTTCCGATTTGCAAGGATAACAAGGGCTTTACTTGGAGGTTAGGGCTCACGTTGACTTTCACTTTTGGTATAAAGGAGAGCAGGGTGAGCTTCCAACTAGGAACTGGAAGCACAAGGTTTCTTTCGAGAAAACTCATTTTCTTCTCTGAGCCATGCCGGCAGTAACAAAAAGCACGGTAACAACAGTGCTTTTCTGGTAGCTTCGAGACTGCATGAGTGGAGCTTTCAAAACGGGAAAACAAGCTTTGTGCCATCAGTCTCCCATTTCCATATTGACACGCAGCATAGGTACATGTTGATGCTAACAAGTGCGAAGAGATTCGCGTTACCCACTGGGGCTTTCCCTGATTCAACTCTTTTCTACGACCCCTTTTCTGCGTGCAGCGAAGTGCTAAGCAAATGATGCGTGAGGGAGACTTAGGGGCCTGTGCATCTTCCAAAGACCTGCAGTGTTAAAACAAGAACTGTGCTTAAATTGTACTTGGAATACAAGCCGACCACCTCCTTCAGGGTGCGTGACTCTAAGTGTAAAAGGTGAAAAGGGATTAGAAGCAGAGTGTTTTTCTCAATAGATTTCAGCTAGGGGAATGAGGTTACATCCATTGCATGGAGGACACTCTAGAAGTGTGTTCCTGAATCCTGTGTAGAGCTGCGGTAAACTGGCTCTCCCAAGGAACAGTGCAGTGTGTTGCCTTTCTCTAGCAAACACTGTGCTGCTTCAAAAGGCCTACGGGGTGAAGTTGCATACCTGGCCCTGAGCTTCCTGGCTCTACTCAGTATACTGCTACCGAAACGGGTGCTGAAGCAAGGTCCCTAGGAGTCTTGAAAAGCTTACTACTGTGAAACTAAAGCAGAACAGTGAAGAAGGCCTCATGGAGCTACTCGAAGCCTCCGTTTTGCAAAGGAAATTAGGGCCTTCCTTCGAGGCTAAGGCTCACGTTGACTTTCACTTTAGGTATAGAGCAGAGCAGGGTGAGCTTCCAACTAGGAACTGGAAACACAAGGTTTCTTATGGGAAAACTCAATATTTTCTCAGAACCATGCCGGCAGTGCCTAAAACCCCGGCAACCACAATGCTTTTTAGGTATATTCGAGGTCGCATGAATTGAGCTTTCCAAATGGGCAAAGAAGCCTTGTGCCATCAGTCTCCAAATAGTATGTTGGTACGCAGCATACACACAGGACCAGAGCTTTCTGGCTCTAGGCAGTTTTCTGAAACCGAAACGGGTGATGAAGCAAGGTCTCTAGGAATCTTGGAAAGCTTACTACCGTTAAACTAAAGGAGAACAGAGATGAAGGCTTCATGGAGCTACTGCACGCCTCCCGTTTTGCCAGGATAATCAGGGCCTTACTTCGAGGCTAGTGCTCCCCTTGACTTTCACTTTAGTTATAGAGCAGAGCAGGGTGAGCTTCCAACTAGGAACTGGAAGCACAAGGTTTCTTAAAGGAAAACTCAATATCTTCGCAGATCCATGCCTGCAGTGTCTAAAACCCCGGCAACAACAATGCTTTTCAGTTATATTCGAGGCCGCATGAACGGAGTGTTCATAATGGGCAAACAAGCCTTGTGCCTTCAGTCTCCAATTTTTATGTTGACACGCAGTATATTCGCAGGACCAGAGCTTCCTGGCTCTATGCAGTGTTCTGTTACCAAAACGGGTGCTGATGAAAGGTTCCTAGGAGTCTTGGAAAGCTTACTACTGTTAAACTGAAGCAGAACAGCGATGAAGACCTCAGGTTGCTGCTGCATGCCTCCCGATTTGCAAGGATATTCAGGGCCTTACTTGGAGGTTAGTTCTCACGTTGACTTTCACTCTTGGTATAAAGGAGAGCAGGGTGAGCTTCCAACTAGGAACTGGAAGCACAAGGTTTCTGTCGAGAAAACTCATTTTCTTCTCTGAGCCATGCCGGCAGTAACAAAAAGCACGGTAACAACAGTGCTTTTCTGGTAGCTTCGAGACTGCATGAGTGGAGCTTTCAAAACTGGAAAACAAGCTTTGTGCCATCAGCCTCCCATTTTCAGATTGAAACGCAGCATAAGTACATGTTGATGCTAAGAAGTCAAAAGTGATTCATGATTCCCACTGGGGCTTTCCCTGATTCAACTTTTTTCTACGACCACTTTTCTGCGTGCAGCGAAGTGCTTAAACCTAGAATGCGCGAGGGAGACTTAGGGCCCTGTGCATCTTCCAAAGACCTGCAGTGTTAAAACAAGAACTGTGCTTAAATTGTACTTGGAATGCAAGCCGACCACCTCCTTGAGGATGTGTGAATCTAAGTGTAAAAGGTGAAAAGGGATTAGAAGCAGAGTGTTTTTCTCATTAGAGTTCAGCTAGGGGAATGAGGTTACATCCATTGCATGGTGGAGAGTCTAGAAATGAGTTTCTGAATCCTGTGTAGAGCTGAGGTAATCTGGCTCTCCCAAGGAAGAGTGCAGTGTGTTGCTTTTCTCTGTCCAACACTGGGCTGTTCCAAAAGGTCTACGGGGCTAAAGTTGCTTACCTGGCCCTGAGCATCCTGGCTCTACTCAGTATACTGGTACTGAAATGGGTGCTGAAGCAAGGTCCCTATTAGTGTTGAAAAGCTTACAACCATGAAACTGTAGCAGAACAGTGAAGAAGGCCTCATGGAGCTACTCCAAGCCTCCGTTTGGCCAAGCAATTCAGGGCCTTTCATCGAGGCTAGGGCTCACGTTGACTTTCACTTTAGGTATAGAGCAGAGCAGGGTGAGCTTCCAACTAGGAACTGGAAGCACAAGGTTTCTTTCGGGAAAACTCATTTTCTTCGCCGAAGCAGGCAGGCAGTGGCTAAATCACCGGCAACAACAATGCTTTTCAGGTAGCTTCGAGAGTGCATGAACGGAGCTTTCCTAATGGGAAAACAAGCCTTGTGCCATCAGTCTCCAAATAGTAAGTTGGTACGCAGCATACACGCAGGACCAGAGCTTCCCGGCTCTAGGCTGCTTTCTGATGCCGAAACGTGTGCTGAAGCAAGGTCTCTTGAGTCCTGGAAAGCTTACTACCATCAAACTAAAGGAGAACAGCGATGAAGGCCTCATGGAGCTGCTGCACTCCTCCCGTTTTGCCAGGATAATCAGGGCATTACTTCGAGGCTAGTGCTCCCCTTGACTTTCACTTTAATTATAGAGCAGATCAGGTGAGCTTCCAACTAGGAACTGGAAGCACAAAGTTTCTTTCGGGAAAACTCATTTTCTTCGCAGAAGCAGGCAGGCAGTGACTAAATCCCCAGCAAAAACAATGCTTTTGAAGTATTTTCGAGGCCGCAGGAACGGAGTTTTCTAATGGGAAACAAGCCTTGTGCCATCAGTCTCAAATTTCTACGTTGACACGCAGCATACACGGAGGACCAGAGCTTTCTGGCTCTAGGCATTGTTCTGTTACCGAAACGGGTGCTGAAGCAATTTTCCTAGGAGTCTTGGAAAGCTTACTACCGTTAAACTGAACCAGAACAGCGATGAAGGCCTCGTGGAGCTGCTGCATGCCTCCCGATTTGCAAGGATAATCAGGGCCTTACTTGGAGGTTAGTGCTCACGTTGACTTTCACTTTTGGTATAAAGGAGAGCAGGGTGAGCTTCCATCTAGGAACTGGAAACACAAGGTTTCTTATGGGAAAACTCAATATTTTCTCAGAACCATGCCGGCAGTGCCTAAAACCCCGGCAACAACAATGCTTTTTAGGTATATTCGAGGCTGCATGAACGGAGCTTTCCCAAAGGGCAAAGAAGCCTTGTGCCATCAGTCTCCAAATAGTAAGTTGGTACGCAGCATACACACAGGACCAGACCTTTCTGGCTCTAGGCAGTTTTCTGATACCGAAACGGGTGATGAAGCAAGGTCTCTAGGAGTCTTGGAAAGCTTACTACCGTTAAACTAAAGGAGAACAGCGATGAAGGCTTCATGGAGCTGCTGCACGCCTCCTGTTTTGCCAGGATAATCAGGGCCTTACTTCGAGGCTAGTGCTCCCCTTGACTTTCACTTTAGTTATAGTGCAGAGCAGGGTGAGCTTCCAACTAGGAACTGGAAGCACAAGGTTTCTTTCGGGAAAACTCAATATCTTCTCAGAACCATGCCTGCAGTGCCTAAAACGCCGGCAACAACAATGCTTTTCATGTATATTCGAGGCCGCATGAACGGAGCTTTCATAATGGGCAAACAAGCCTTGTGCCCTCAGTCTCCAATTTGTAGGTTGACACGCAGTATACTCGCAGGACCAGAGCTTCCTGGCTCTATGCAGTGTTCTGTTACCAAAACGGGTGCTGATGAAATGTTCCTAGGACTCCTGGAAAGCTTACTACCGTTAAACAAAAGCAGAACAGCGATGAAGAACTCAGGGTGCTGCTGCATGCCTCCCGATTCGCAACGATAATCAGGGCCTTACTTGGAGGTTAGTGCTCACGTTGACTTTCACTTTTGGTATAAAGGAGAGCAGGGTGAGCTTCCAACTAGGAACTGGAAGCACAAGGTTTCTTTCGAGAAAACTCATTTTCTTCTCTGAGCCATGCCGGCAGTAACAAAAAGCACGGTAACAACAGTGCTTTTCTGGTAGCTTCGAGACTGCATGAGTGGAGCTTTGAAAACGGGAAAACAAGCTTTGTGCCATCAGTCTCCCATTTCCAGATTGACACGCAGCATAAGTACATGTTGATGCTAACAAGTGCAAAGAGATTCGCGTTACCCACTGGGGCTTTCCCTGATTCAACTCTTTTCTACGACCGCTTTTCTGCGTGCAGCGAAGTGCTAAGCAAATGATGCGTAAGGGAGACTTAGGGGCCTGTGCATCTTCCAAAGACCTGCAGTGTTAAAACAAGAACTGTGCTTAAATTGTACTTGGAATGCAAGCCGACCACCTCCTTGAGGATGCGTGACTCTAAGTGTAAAAGGTGAAAAGGGATTAGAAGCAGAGTGTTTTTCTCAATAGAGTTCAGCTAGGGGAATGAGGATACATCCATTGCATGGAGGACAGTCTAGAAGTGTGTTCCTGAATCCTGTGTAGAGCTGAGGTAATCTGGCTCTCCCAAGGAAGAGTGCAGTGTGTTGCCTTTCTCTAGCCAACACTGGGCTGTTCCAAAAGGCCTACCGGGCTGAAGTTGCTTAACTGGCCCTGAGCTTCCTGGCTCTACTCAATATACTGGTACTGAAACGGGTGTTGAAGCAAGGTCCCTAGGAGTCTTGAAAAGCTTACAACTGTGAAACTATAGCAGAACAGTGAAGAAGGCCTCATGGAGCTACTCCAAGCCTCCGTTTGGCAAGGCAAATCAGGGCCTTCCTTCGAGGCTAGGGCTCACGTTGACTTTCAGTTTAGGTATAGAGCAGAGCAGGGTGAGCTTCCAACTAGGAACTGGAAGCACAAAGTTTCTTTCGGGAAAACTCATTTTCTTCGCAGAAGCAGGCAGGCAGTGACTAAACCCTCAGCAAAAACAATGCTTTTGAAGTATTTTCGAGGCCGCAGGAACGGAGCTTTTCTAATGGGAAACAAGCCTTGTGCCATCAGTCTCCAATTTCTAGGTTGACTCGCAGCATACACGGAGGACCAGAGCTTCCTGGCTCTAGGCATTGTTCTGTTACCGAAACGGGTGCTGAAGCAATGTTCCTAGGAGTCTTGGAAAGCTTACTACCGTTAAACTGAAGCAGAACAGCGATGAAGGCCTCGTGGAACTGCTGCATGCCTCCCGATTTGCAAGGATAATCAGGGCCTTACTTGGAGGTTAGTGCTCACGTTGACTTTCACTATTGTTATAAAGAAGAGCAGGGTGAGCTTCCATCTAGGAACTGGAAACACAAGGTTTCTTATGGGAAAACTCAATATTTTCTCAGAACCATGCCGGCAGTGCCTCAAACCCCGGCAACAACAATGCTTTTTAGGTATATTCGAGGCCGCATGAACGGAGCTTTCCAAAAGGGCAAAGAAGCCTTGTGCCATCAGTCTCCAAATAGTAAGTTGGTACGCAGCATACACACAGGACCAGAGCTTTCTGGCTCTAGGCAGTTTTCTGATACCGAAACGGGTGATGAAGCAAGGTCTCTAGGAGTCTTGGAAAGCTTACTACCGTTAAACTAAAGGAGAAGAGCGATGAAGGATTCATGGAGCTGCTGCACGCCTCCTGTTTTGCCAGGATAATCAGGGCCTTACTTCGAGGCTAGTGCTCCCCTTGACTTTCACTTTAGTTATAGAGCAGAACAGGGTGAGCTTCCAACTAGGAACTAGAAGCACAAGGTTTCTTAAAGGAAAACTCAATATCTTCTCAGAACCATGCAGGCCGTGCCTAAAACCCCGGCAACAACAATGCTTTTCTGGTATGTTCGAGGCCGCATGAACGGAGCTTTCATAATGGGCAAACAAGACTTGTGCCCTCAGTCTCCAATTTGTAGGTTGACACGCAGTATACGCGCAGGACCAGAGCTTCCTGGCTCTATGCAGTGTTCTGTTACCGAAACGGGTGCTGAAGCAAGGTTCCTAGGAGTCTTGGAAAGCTTACTACCGTTAAACTAAAGCAGAACAGCGATGAAGACCTCAGGGAGCTGCTGCATGCCTTCCGATTTGCAAGGATAACAAGGGCTTTACTTGGAGGTTAGGGCTCACGTTGACTTTCACTTTTGGTATAAAGGAGAGCAGGGTGAGCTTCCAACTAGGAACTGGAAGCACAAGGTTTCTTTCGAGAAAACTCATTTTCTTCTCTGAGCCATGCCGGCAGTAACAAAAAGCACGGTAACAACAGTGCTTTTCTGGTAGCTTCGAGACTGCATGAGTGGAGCTTTCAAAACGGGAAAACAAGCTTTGTGCCATCAGTCTCCCATTTCCATATTGAAACGCAGCATAGGTACATGTTGATGCTAACAAGTGCGAAGAGATTCGCGTTACCCACTGGGGCTTTCCCTGATTCAACTCTTTTCTACGACCCC
Organism: Balaenoptera physalus; assembly: GCF_965194825.1. Classification (NCBI taxonomy): domain Eukaryota; kingdom Metazoa; phylum Chordata; class Mammalia; order Artiodactyla; family Balaenopteridae; genus Balaenoptera; species Balaenoptera physalus. The sequence goes on along the minus strand of NW_028125600.1, from coordinate 247,304 downwards.
TTTTCTGCGTGCAGCGAAGTGCTAAGCAAATGATGCGTGAGGGAGACTTAGGGGCCTGTGCATCTTCCAAAGACCTGCAGTGTTAAAACAAGAACTGTGCTTAAATTGTACTTGGAATACAAGCCGACCACCTCCTTCAGGGTGCGTGACTCTAAGTGTAAAAGGTGAAAAGGGATTAGAAGCAGAGTGTTTTTCTCAATAGATTTCAGCTAGGGGAATGAGGTTACATCCATTGCATGGAGGACACTCTAGAAGTGTGTTCCTGAATCCTGTGTAGAGCTGCGGTAAACTGGCTCTCCCAAGGAACAGTGCAGTGTGTTGCCTTTCTCTAGCAAACACTGTGCTGCTTCAAAAGGCCTACGGGGTGAAGTTGCATACCTGGCCCTGAGCTTCCTGGCTCTACTCAGTATACTGCTACCGAAACGGGTGCTGAAGCAAGGTCCCTAGGAGTCTTGAAAAGCTTACTACTGTGAAACTAAAGCAGAACAGTGAAGAAGGCCTCATGGAGCTACTCGAAGCCTCCGTTTTGCAAAGGAAATTAGGGCCTTCCTTCGAGGCTAAGGCTCACGTTGACTTTCACTTTAGGTATAGAGCAGAGCAGGGTGAGCTTCCAACTAGGAACTGGAAACACAAGGTTTCTTATGGGAAAACTCAATATTTTCTCAGAACCATGCCGGCAGTGCCTAAAACCCCGGCAACCACAATGCTTTTTAGGTATATTCGAGGTCGCATGAATTGAGCTTTCCAAATGGGCAAAGAAGCCTTGTGCCATCAGTCTCCAAATAGTATGTTGGTACGCAGCATACACACAGGACCAGAGCTTTCTGGCTCTAGGCAGTTTTCTGAAACCGAAACGGGTGATGAAGCAAGGTCTCTAGGAATCTTGGAAAGCTTACTACCGTTAAACTAAAGGAGAACAGAGATGAAGGCTTCATGGAGCTACTGCACGCCTCCCGTTTTGCCAGGATAATCAGGGCCTTACTTCGAGGCTAGTGCTCCCCTTGACTTTCACTTTAGTTATAGAGCAGAGCAGGGTGAGCTTCCAACTAGGAACTGGAAGCACAAGGTTTCTTAAAGGAAAACTCAATATCTTCGCAGATCCATGCCTGCAGTGTCTAAAACCCCGGCAACAACAATGCTTTTCAGTTATATTCGAGGCCGCATGAACGGAGTGTTCATAATGGGCAAACAAGCCTTGTGCCTTCAGTCTCCAATTTTTATGTTGACACGCAGTATATTCGCAGGACCAGAGCTTCCTGGCTCTATGCAGTGTTCTGTTACCAAAACGGGTGCTGATGAAAGGTTCCTAGGAGTCTTGGAAAGCTTACTACCGTTAAACTGAAGCAGAACAGCGATGAAGACCTCAGGTTGCTGCTGCATGCCTCCCGATTTGCAAGGATATTCAGGGCCTTACTTGGAGGTTAGTTCTCACGTTGACTTTCACTCTTGGTATAAAGGAGAGCAGGGTGAGCTTCCAACTAGGAACTGGAAGCACAAGGTTTCTGTCGAGAAAACTCATTTTCTTCTCTGAGCCATGCCGGCAGTAACAAAAAGCACGGTAACAACAGTGCTTTTCTGGTAGCTTCGAGACTGCATGAGTGGAGCTTTCAAAACTGGAAAACAAGCTTTGTGCCATCAGCCTCCCATTTTCAGATTGAAACGCAGCATAAGTACATGTTGATGCTAAGAAGTCAAAAGTGATTCATGATTCCCACTGGGGCTTTCCCTGATTCAACTTTTTTCTACGACCACTTTTCTGCGTGCAGCGAAGTGCTTAAACCTAGAATGCGCGAGGGAGACTTAGGGCCCTGTGCATCTTCCAAAGACCTGCAGTGTTAAAACAAGAACTGTGCTTAAATTGTACTTGGAATGCAAGCCGACCACCTCCTTGAGGATGTGTGAATCTAAGTGTAAAAGGTGAAAAGGGATTAGAAGCAGAGTGTTTTTCTCATTAGAGTTCAGCTAGGGGAATGAGGTTACATCCATTGCATGGTGGAGAGTCTAGAAATGAGTTTCTGAATCCTGTGTAGAGCTGAGGTAATCTGGCTCTCCCAAGGAAGAGTGCAGTGTGTTGCTTTTCTCTGTCCAACACTGGGCTGTTCCAAAAGGTCTACGGGGCTAAAGTTGCTTACCTGGCCCTGAGCATCCTGGCTCTACTCAGTATACTGGTACTGAAATGGGTGCTGAAGCAAGGTCCCTATTAGTGTTGAAAAGCTTACAACCATGAAACTGTAGCAGAACAGTGAAGAAGGCCTCATGGAGCTACTCCAAGCCTCCGTTTGGCCAAGCAATTCAGGGCCTTTCATCGAGGCTAGGGCTCACGTTGACTTTCACTTTAGGTATAGAGCAGAGCAGGGTGAGCTTCCAACTAGGAACTGGAAGCACAAGGTTTCTTTCGGGAAAACTCATTTTCTTCGCCGAAGCAGGCAGGCAGTGGCTAAATCACCGGCAACAACAATGCTTTTCAGGTAGCTTCGAGAGTGCATGAACGGAGCTTTCCTAATGGGAAAACAAGCCTTGTGCCATCAGTCTCCAAATAGTAAGTTGGTACGCAGCATACACGCAGGACCAGAGCTTCCCGGCTCTAGGCTGCTTTCTGATGCCGAAACGTGTGCTGAAGCAAGGTCTCTTGAGTCCTGGAAAGCTTACTACCATCAAACTAAAGGAGAACAGCGATGAAGGCCTCATGGAGCTGCTGCACTCCTCCCGTTTTGCCAGGATAATCAGGGCATTACTTCGAGGCTAGTGCTCCCCTTGACTTTCACTTTAATTATAGAGCAGATCAGGTGAGCTTCCAACTAGGAACTGGAAGCACAAAGTTTCTTTCGGGAAAACTCATTTTCTTCGCAGAAGCAGGCAGGCAGTGACTAAATCCCCAGCAAAAACAATGCTTTTGAAGTATTTTCGAGGCCGCAGGAACGGAGTTTTCTAATGGGAAACAAGCCTTGTGCCATCAGTCTCAAATTTCTACGTTGACACGCAGCATACACGGAGGACCAGAGCTTTCTGGCTCTAGGCATTGTTCTGTTACCGAAACGGGTGCTGAAGCAATTTTCCTAGGAGTCTTGGAAAGCTTACTACCGTTAAACTGAACCAGAACAGCGATGAAGGCCTCGTGGAGCTGCTGCATGCCTCCCGATTTGCAAGGATAATCAGGGCCTTACTTGGAGGTTAGTGCTCACGTTGACTTTCACTTTTGGTATAAAGGAGAGCAGGGTGAGCTTCCATCTAGGAAATGGAAACACAAGGTTTCTTATGGGAAAACTCAATATTTTCTCAGAACCATGCCGGCAGTGCCTAAAACCCGGGAAACAACAATGCTTTTCTGGTATGTTCGAGGCCGCATGAACGGAGCTTTCATAATGGGCAAACAAGCCTTGTGCCCTCAGTCTCCAATTTGTAGGTTGACACGCAGCATACACGGAGGACCAGAGCTTCCTGGCTCTAGGCATTGTTCTGTTACCGAAACGGGTGCTGAAGCAATGTTCCTAGGAGTCTTGGAATGCTTACTACCGTTAAACTGAAGCAGAACAGCGATGAAGGCCTCGTGGAGCTGCTGCATGCCTCCCGATTTGCAAGGATAATCAGGGCCTTACTTGGAGGTTAGTGCTCACGTTGACTTTCACTATTGGTATAAAGGAGAGCAGGGTGAGCTTCCATCTAGGAACTGGAAACACAAGGTTTCTTATGGGAAAACTCAATATTTTCTCAGAACCATGCCGGCAGTGCCTCAAACCCCGGCAACAACAATGCTTTTTAGGTATATTCGAGGCCGCATGAACGGAGCTTTCCAAAAGGGCAAAGAAGCCTTGTGCCATCAGTCTCCAAATAGTAAGTTGGTACGCAGCATACACACAGGACCAGAGCTTTCTGGCTCTAGGCAGTTTTCTGATACCGAAACGGGTGATGAAGCAAGGTCTCTATGAGTCTTGGAAAGCTTACTACCGTTAAACTAAAGGAGAACAGCGATGAAGGCTTCATGGAGCTGCTGCACGCCTCCTGTTTTGCCAGGATAATCAGGGCCTTACTTCGAGGCTAGTGCTCCCCTTGACTTTCACTTTAGTTATAGTGCAGAGCAGGGTGAGCTTCCAACTAGGAACTGGAAGCACAAGGTTTCTTTCGAGAAAACTCATTTTCTTCTCTGAGCCATGCCGGCAGTAACAAAAAGCACGGTAACAACAGTGCTTTTCTGGTAGCTTCGAGACTGCATGAGTGGAGCTTTCAAAACGGGAAAACAAGCTTTGTGCCATCAGTCTCCCATTTCCAGATTGACACGCAGCATAAGTACATGTTGATGCTAACAAGTGCAAAGAGATTCGCGTTACCCACTGGGGCTTTCCCTGGTTCAACTCTTTTCTACGACCGCTTTTCTGCGTGCAGCGAAGTGCTAAGCAAATGATGCGTGAGGGAGACTTAGGGACTTTGCATCTTCCAAAGACCTGCAGTGTTAAAACAAGAACTGTGCTTAAATTGTACTTGGAATGCAAGCCGACCACCTCCTTGAGGATGCGTGACTCTAAGTGTAAAAGGTGAAAAGGGATTAGAAGCAGAGTGTTTTTCTCAATAGAGTTCAGCTAGGGGAATGAGGATACATCCATTGCATGGAGGACAGTCTAGAAGTGTGTTCCTGAATCCTGTGTAGAGCTGAGGTAATCTGGCTCTCCCAAGGAAGAGTGCAGTGTGTTGCCTTTCTCTAGCCAACACTGGGCTGTTCCAAAAGGCCTACCGGGCTGAAGTTGCTTAACTGGCCCTGAGCTTCCTGGCTCTACTCAATATACTGGTACTGAAACGGGTGTTGAAGCAAGGTCCCTAGGAGTCTTGAAAAGCTTACAACTGTGAAACTATAGCAGAACAGTGAAGAAGGCCTCATGGAGCTACTCCAAGCCTCCGTTTGGCAAGGCAAATCAGGGCCTTCCTTCCAGGCTAGGGCTATCGATGACTTTCAGTTTAGGTATAGAGCCGAGCAGGGTGAGCTTCCAACTAGGAACTGGAAGCACAAAGTTTCTTTCGGGAAAACTCATTTTCTTCGCAGAAGCAGGCAGGCAGTGACTAAATCCCCAGCAAAAACAATGCTTTTGAAGTATTTTCGAGGCCGCAGGAACGGAGCTTTTCTAATGGGAAACAAGCCTTGTGCCATCAGTCTCCAATTTCTAGGTTGACACGCAGCATACACGGAGGACCAGAGCTTCCTGGCTCTAGGCATTGTTCTGTTACCGAAACGGGTGCTGAAGCAATGTTCCTAGGAGTCTTGGAAAGCTTACTACCGTTAAACTGAAGCAGAACAGCGATGAAGGCCTCGTGGAGCTGCTGCATGCCTCCCGATTTGCAAGGATAATCAGGGCCTTACTTGGAGGTTAGTGCTCACGTTGACTTTCACTATTGGTATAAAGGAGAGCAGGGTGAGCTTCCAACTAGGAACTGGAAGCACAAGGTTTCTTTCGACAAAACTCATTTTCTTCTCTGAGCCATGCCGGCAGTAACAAAAAGCACGGTAACAACAGTGCTTTTCTGGTAGCTTCGAGACTGCATGAGTGGAGCTTTCAAAACGGGAAAACAAGCTTTGTGCCATCAGTCTCCCATTTCCAGATTGACACGCAGCATAAGTACATGTTGATGCTAACAAGTGCAAAGAGATTCGCGTTACCCACTGGGCCTTTCCCTGATTCAACTCTTTTCTACGACCACTTTTCTGCCTGCAGCGAAGTGTCTAAACAAAGGATGCGCGAGGGAGACTTAGGGGCCTCTGCATCTTCCAAAGACCTGCAGTGTTAAAACAAGAACTGTGCATAAATTGTACTTGGAATGCAAGCAGACCACCTCCTTGAGGATGCGTGACTCTAAGTGTAAAAGGCGAAAAGGGATTAGAAGCAGAGTGTTTTTCTCAATAGTGTTCAGCTAGGGGAATGAGGTTACATCCATTGCATTGTGGACAGTCTGGAAGTGAGTTTCTGAATCCTGTGTAGAATGAGGTAATCTGGCTCTCCCAAGGAAGAGTGCAGTGTGTTGCCTTTCTCTATCCAACACTGGGCTGTTCCAAAAGGTCTACGGGGCTGAAGTTGCTTGCCTGGCCCTGAGCTTCCTGGCTCTACTCAGTATACTGGTACTGAAATGGGTGCTGAAGCAAGGTCCCTATTAGTCCTGAAAAGCTTACAACTGTGAAACTATAGCAGAACAGTGAAGAAGGCCTCATGGAGCTACTCCAAGCCTCCGTTTGGCCAAGCAATTCAGGGCCTTCCATCGAGGCTAGGGCTCACGTTGACTTTCAATTTAGGTATAGAGCAGAGCAGGGTGAGCTTCCAACTAGGAACTGGAAGCAAAGGTTTCTTAAAGGAAAACTCAATATCTTCTAAGAACCATGCAGGCAGTGCCTAAAACCCCGGCAACAACAATGCTTTTCTGGTATGTTCGAGGCCGCATGAACGGAGCTTTCATAATGGGCAAACAAGCCTTGTGCCCTCAGTCTCCAATTTGTAGGTTGAAACGCTGTATACGCGCAAGACCAGAACTTCCTGGCTCTATGCAGTGTTCTGTTACCGAAACGGGTGCTGAAGCAAGGTTCCTAGGAGTCTTGGAAAGCTTACCACCGTTAAACTAAAGCAGAACAGCGATGAAGACCTCAGGGAGCTGCTGCATGCCTTCCGATTTGCAAGGATAATCAGGGCTTTACTTGGAGGTTAAGGCTCACGTTGACTTTCACTTTTGATATAAAGGAGAGCAGGGTGAGCTTCCAACTAGGAACTGGAAGCACAAGGTTTCTTTCAAGAAAACTCATTTTCTTCTCTGAGCCATGCCGGCAGTAAAAAAAAGCATGGTAACAACAGTGCTTTTCCGGTAGCTTCGAGACTGCATGAGTGGAAATTTCAAAATGGGAAAACAAGCTTTGTGCCATCAGTAGCCCATTTCCAGACTGACATGCAGTATAAGTACATGTTGATGCTAACAAGTCAAAACAGATTCACGATACCCACTCTGTTTTTCCCTGATTCAACTTTTTTCTACGACCGCTTTTCTGCGTGCAGCGAAGTGCCTAAAAAAAGGATGAGGGAGGAAGGTTTAGGGGCCTGTGCATCTTCCAAAGACCTGCAGTGTTACAGCAAGAACATTGCTTAAATTGTACTTGGAATGCAAGCCGACCACCTCCTTCAGGGTGCGTGACTCTAAGTGTAAAAGGTGAAAAGGGATTAGAAGCAGAGTGTTTTTCTCAATAGATTTCAGCTAGGGGAATGAGGTTACATCCATTGCATGGAGAACACTCTAGAAGTGTGTTCATGAATCCTGTGTAGAGCTGAGGTAAACTGTCTCTACCAAGGAAGAGTGCAGTTGGTTGCTTTTCTCTAGCCACCACTGGGCTGCTCCAAAAGGCCTACGGGGCTGAAGTTGCTTACCTGGCCCTGAGCTTCCTGGCTCTACTCAGTATACTGCTACCAAAACGGGTGCTGAAGCAAGGTCCCTAGGAGTCTTGAAAAGCTTACTACTGTGAAACTAAAGCAGAACAGTGAAGAAGGCCTCATGGAGCTACTCGAAGCCTCCGTTTGGCAAAGCAAATCAGGGCCTTCCTTTGAGGCTAAGGCTCATGTTGACTTTCACTTTAGGTATAGAGAAGAGCAGGGTGACCTTCCAATTAGGAACTGGAAACACAAGGTTTCTTATGGGAAAACTCAATATTTTCTCAGAACCATGCCGGCAGTGCCTAAAACCCCGGCAACCACAATGATTTTAGGTATATTCGAGGTCGCATGAACGGAGCTTTCCAAATGGGCAAAGAAGCCCTGTGCCATCAGTCTCCAAATATTAAGTTGGTACGTAGCATACACGCAGGACCAGAGCTTCCCGGCTCTAGGCAGATTTCTGATACTGAAACGGGTGCTGAAGCAAGATCTCTAGGAGTCTTGGAAAGCTTACTACCATTAAACTAAAGCAGAACAGCGATGAAGACCTCAGGGAGCTGCTGCATGCCTCCTGATTTGCAAGGATAATCAGGGCCTTACTTGGAGGTTAGTGCTCACGTTGACTTTCACTTTTGGTATAAAGGAGAGCAGGGTGAGCTTCCAACTAGGAACTGGAAGCACAAGGTTTCTTTCGAGAAAACTCATTTTCTTCTCTGAGCCATGCCGGAAGTAACAAAAAACACGGTAAAAACAGTGCTTTTCTGGTAGCTTCGAGACTGCATGAGTGGAGCTTTCAAAACGGGAAAACAAGCTTTGTGCCATCAGTCGACCATTTCCAGATTGACACGCAGCATAAGTACATGTTGATGCTAACAAGTGAAAAGAGATTCGCGATACCCACTGGGGCTTTCCCTGATTCAACTCTGTTCTACGACCGCTTTTCTGCGTGCAGCGAAGTGCTAAGCAAATGATGCGTGAGGGAGACTTAGGGGCCTGTGCAACTTCCAAAGACCTGCAGTGTTAAAACAAGAAATGTGCTTAAATTGTACTTGGAATGCAAGCCGACCACCTCCTTGAGCATGCGTGACTCTAAGTGTAAAAGGTGAAAAGGGATTAGAAGCAGAGTGTTTTTCTCAATAGAGTTCAGCTAGGGGAATGAGGATACATCCATTGCATGGAGGACAGTCTAGAAGTGTGTTCCTGAATCCTGTGTAGAGCTGAGGTAATCTGGCTCTCCCAAGGAACAGTGCAGTGTGTTGCCTTTCTCTATCCAACACTGGGCTGTTCCAAAAGGCCTACCGGGCTGAAGCTGCTTAACTGGCCCTGAGCTTCCTGGCTCTACTCAATATACTGGTACTGAAACGGGTGTTGAAGCAAGGTCCCTAGGAGTCTTGAAAAGCTTACAACTGTGAAACTATAGTAGAACAGTGAAGAAGGCCTCATGGAGCTACTCCAAGCCTCCGTTTGGCAAGGCAAATCAGGGCCTTCCTTCGAGGCTAGGGCTGACGTTGACTTTCAGTTTAGGTATAGAGCAGAGCAGGGTGAGCTTCCAACTAGGAACTGGAAGCACAAAGTTTCTTTCGGGAAAACTCATTTTCTTCGCAGAAGCAGGCAGGCAGTGACTAAATCCCCAGCAAAAACAATGTTTTGAAGTATTTTCGAGGCCGCAGGAACGGAGCTTTTCTAATGGGAAACAAACCTTGTGCCATCAGTCTCCAATTTCTAGGTTGACACGCAGCATACACGGAGGACCAGAGCTTCCTGGCTCTAGGCATTGTTCTGTTACCGAAACGGGTGCTGAAGCAATGTTCCTAGGAGTCTTGGAAAGCTTACTACCGTTAAACTGAAGCAGAACAGCGATGAAGGCCTCGTGGAGCTGCTGCATGCCTCCCGATTTGCAAGGATAATCAGGGCCTTACTTGGAGGTTAGTGCTCACGTTGACTTTCACTTTTGGTATAAAGGAGAGCAGGGTGAGCTTCCATCTAGGAACTGGAAACACAAGGTTTCTTATGGGAAACCTCAATATTTTCTCAGAACCATGCCGGCAGTGCCTAAAACCCCGGCAACAACAATGCTTTTTAGGTATATTCGAGGCCGCATGAACGGAGCTTTCCAAAAGGGCAAAGGAGCCTTGTGCCATCAGTCTCCAAATAGTAAGTTGGTACGCAGCATACACACAGGACCAGACCTTTCTGGCTCTAGGCAGTTTTCTGATACCGAAAAGGGTGATGAAGCAAGGTCTCTATGAGTCTTGGAAAGCTTACTACCGTTAAACTAAAGGAGAACAGCGATGAAGGCTTCATGGAGCTGCTGCACGCCTCCTGTTTTGCCAGGATAATCAGGGCCTTACTTCGAGGCTAGTGCTCCCCTTGACTTTCACTTTAGTTATAGAGCAGAGCAGGGTGAGCTTCCAACTAGGAATTGGAAGCACAAGGTTTCTTAAAGGAAAAATCAATATCTTCTCAGAACCATGCCTGCAGTGCCTAAAACCCCGGCAACAACAATTCTTTTCAGGTATATTCGAGGCCGCATGAACGGAGCTTTCATAATGGGCAAACAAGCCTTGTGCCCTCAGTCTCCAATTTGTAGGTTGACACGCAGTATACTCGCAGGACCAGAGCTTCCTGGCTCTATGCAGTGTTCTGTTATCAAAACGGGTGCTGATGAAAGGTTCCTAGGACACTTGGAAAGCTTACTACCGTTAAACAAAAGCAGAACAGCGATGAAGACCTCAGGGTGCTGCTGCATGCCTCCCGATTTGCAAGGATACTCAGGGCCTTAATTGGAGGTTAGTGCTCACGATGACTTTCACTTTTGGTATAAAGGAGAGCAGGGTGAGCTTCCAACTAGGAATTGGAAGCACAAGGTTTCTTTCGAGAAAACTCATTTTCTTCTCTGAGCCATGCCGGCAGTAACAAAAAGGACGGTAACAACAGTGCTTTTCTGGTAGCTTCGAGACTGCATGAGTGGAGCTTTCAAAACGGGAAAACAAGCTTTGTGCCATCAGTCTCCCATTTCCAGATTGACACGCAGCATAAGTACATGTTGATGCTAACAAGTGCAAAGAGATTCGCGTTACCCACTGGGGCTTTCCCTGATTCAACTCTTTTCTACGACCGCTTTTCTGCGTGCAGCGAAGTGCTAAGCAAATGATGCGTGAGGGAGACTTAGGGGCCTGTGCATCTTCCAAAGACCTGCAGTGTTAAAACAAGAAATGTGCTTAAATTATACTTGGAATGCAAGCCGACCACCTCCTTGAGCATGCGTGACTCTAAGTGTAAAAGGTGAAAAGGGATTAGAAGCAGAGTGTTTTTCTCAATAGAGTTCAGCTTGGGGAATGAGGATACATCCATTGCATGGAGGACAGTCTAGAAGTGTGTTCCTGAATCCTGTGTAGAGCTGAGGTAATCTGGCTCTCCCAAGGAAGAGTGCAGTGTGTTGCCTTTCTCTAGCCAACACTGGGCTGTTCCAAAAGGCCTACCGGGCTGAAGTTGCTTAACTGGCCCTGAGCTTCCTGGCTCTACTCAATATACTGGTACTGAAACGGGTGTTGAAGCAAGGTCCCTAGGAGTCTAGAAAAGCTTACAACTGTGAAACTATAGCAGAACAGTGAAGAAGGCCTCATGGAGTTACTCCAAGCCTCCGTTTGGCAATGCAAATCAGGGCCTTCCTTCGAGGCTAGGGCTCACGTTGACTTTCAGTTTAGGTATAGAGCAGAGCAGGGTGAGCTTCCAACTAGGAACTGGAAGCACAAAGATTCTTTCGGGAAAACTCATTTTCTTCGCAGAAGCAGGCAGGCAGTGACTAAATCCCCAGCAAAAACAATGCTTTTGAAGTATTTTCGAGGCCGCAGGAACGGAGCTTTTCTAATGGGAAACAAGCCTTGTGCCATCAGTCTCCAATTTCTAGGTTGACACGCAGCATACACGGAGGACCAGAGCTTCCTGGCTCTAGGCATTGTTCTGTTACCGAAACGGGTGCTGAAGCAATGTTCCTAGGAGTCTTGGAAAGCTTACTACCGTTAAACTGAAGCAGTACAGCGATGAAGGCCTCGTTGAGCTGCTGCATGCCTCCCGATTTGCAAGGATAATCAGGGCCTTACTTGGAGGTTAGTGCTCACGTTGACTTTCACTTTTGGTATAAAGGAGAGCAGGGTGAGCTTCCATCTAGGAACTGGAAACACAAGGTTTCTTATGGGAAAACTCAATATTTTCTCAGAACCATGCCGGCAGTGCCTAAAACCCCGGCAACAACAATGCTTTTTAGGTATATTCGAGGCCGCATGAACGGAGCTTTCCAAAAGGGCAAAGAAGCCTTGTGCCATCAGCCTCCAAATAGTAAGTTGGTACGCAGCATACACACAGGACCAGAGCTTTCTGGCTCTAGGCAGTTTTCTGATACTGAAACGGGTGATGAAGCAAGGTCTCTAGGAGTCTTGGAAAGCTTACTACCGTTAAACTAAAGGAGAACAGCGATGAAGGCTTCATGGAGCTGCTGCACGCCTCCTGTTTTGCCAGGATAATCAGGGCCTTACTTCGAGGCTAGTGCTCCCCTTGACTTTCACTTTAGTTATAGAGCAGAGCAGGGTGAGCTTCCAACTAGGAATTGGAAGCACAAGGTTTCTTAAAGGAAAACTCAATATCTTCTCAGAACCATGCCTGCAGTGCCTAAAACCCCGGCAACAACAATGCTTTTCAGGTATATTCGAGGCCGCATGAACGGAGCTTTCATAATGGGCAAACAAGCCTTGTGCCCTCAGTCTCCAATTTGTAGGTTGACACGCAGTATACTCGCAGGACCAGAGCTTCCTGGCTCTATGCAGTGTTCTGTTACCAAAACGGGTGCTGAGGAAAGGTTCCTAGGACTCTTGGAAAGCTTACTACAGTTAAACAAAAGCAGAACAGCGATGAAGACCTCAGGGTGCTGCTGCATGCCTCCCGATTTGCAAGGATAATCAGGGCCTTACTTGGAGGTTAGTGCTCACGTTGACTTTCACTTTTGGTATAAAGGAGAGCAGGGTGAGCTTCCACCTAGGAACTGGAAGCACAAGGTTTCTTTCGAGAAAACTCATTTTCTTCTCTGAGCCATGCCGGCAGTAACAAAAAGCACGGTAACAACAGTGCTTTTCTGGTAGCTTCGAGACTGCATGAGTGGAGCTTTCAAAATGGGAAAACAAGCTTTGTGCCATCAGTCTCCCATTTCCAGATTGACATGCAGCATAAGTACATGTTGATGCTAACAAGTAAAAAGAGATTCGCGTTACCCACTGGGGCTTTCCCTGATTCAACTCTTTTCTACGACCACTTTTCTGCGTGCAGCGAAGTGTCTAAACAAAGGATGCGCGAGGGAGACATAGGGGCCTCTGCATCTACCAAAGACCTGCAGTGTTAAAACAAGAACTGTGCATAAATTGTACTTGGAATGCAAGCAGACCACCTCCTTGAGGATGCGTGACTCTAAGTGTAAAAGGTGAAAAGGGATTAGAAGCAGAGTGTTTTTCTCAATAGTGTTCAGCTAGGGGAATGAGGTTACATCCATTGCATTGTGGAGAGTCTAGAAGTGAGTTTCTGAATTCTGTGTAGAATGAGGTAATCTGGCTCTCCCAAGGAAGAGTGCAGTGTGTTGCCTTTCTCTATCCCACACTGGGCTGTTCCAAAAGGTCTACGGGGCTGAAGTTGCTTGCCTGGCCCTGAGCTTCCTGCCTCTACTCAGTATACTGGTACTGTAATGGGTGCTGAAGCAAGGTCCCTATGAGTCCTGAAAAGCTTACAACCGTGAAACTATAGCAGAACAGTGAAGAAGGCCTCATGGAGCTACTCCAAGCCTCCGTTTGGCCAAGCAATTCAGGGCCTTCCATCGAGGCTAGGGCTCACGTTGACTTTCACTTCAGGTATAGAGCAGAGCAGGGTGAGCTTCCAACTAGGAACTGGAAGCACCAGGTTTCTTAAAGGAAAACTCAATATCTTCTAAGAACCATGCAGGCAGTGCCTAAAACCCCGGCAACAACAATGCTTTTCTGGTATGTTTGAGTCCGCATGAACGGAGCTTTCATAATGGGCAAACAAGCCTTGTGCCCTCAGTCTCCAATTTGTAGGTTGACACGCAGTATACTCGCAGGTCCAGAGCTTCCTGGCTCTATGCAGTGTTCTGTTACCGAAACGGGTGCTGAAGCAAGGTTCCTAGGAGTCTTGGAAAGCTTACTACCTTTAAAGTAAAGCAGAACAGCGACGAAGACCTCAGGGAGCTGCTGCATGCCTTCCGATTTGCAAGGATAATCAGGGCTTTACTTGGAGGTAAGGGCTCACGTTGACTTTCACTTTTGATATAAAGGAGAGCAGGGTGAGCTTCCAACTAGGAACTGGAAGCACAAGGTTTCTTTCGAGAAAACTCATTTTCTTCTCTTAGCCATGCCAGCAGTAAATAAAAGTACGGTAACAACAGTGCTTTTCAGGTAGCTTCGAGACTGCATGAGTGGAGCTTTCAAAATGGGAAAACAAGCTTTGTGCCATCAGTCGACCATTTCCAGATTGACACGCAGCATAAGTACATGTTGATGCTAACAAGTGAAAAGAGATTTGCGATACCCACTGGGGCTTTCCCTGATTCAACTCTTTTCTACGACCGCTTTTCTGCGTGCAGCGAAGTGCTAAGCAAATGATGCGTGAGGGAGACTTAGGGGCCTGTGCATCTTCCAAAGACCTGCAGTGTTAAAACAAGAACTGTGCTTAAATTGTACTTGGAATGCAAGCCGACCATCTCCTTGAGGATGCGTGACTCTAAGTGTAAAAGGTGAAAAGGGATTAGAAGCAGAGTGTTTTTCGCAATAGAGTTCAGCTAGGGGAATGAGGATACATCCATTGCATGGAGGACAGTCTAGAAGTGTGTTCCTGAATCCTGTGTAGAGCTGAGGTAATCTGGCTCTCCCAAGGAACAGTGAAGTGTGTTGCCTTTCTCTAGCCAACACTGGGCTGTTCCAAAAGGCCTACCGGGCTGAAGTTGCTTAACTGGCCCTGAGCTTCCTGGCTCTACTCAATATACTGGTACTGAAACGGGTGTTGAAGCAAGGTCCCTAGGAGTCTTGAAAAGCTTACAACTGTGAAACTATAGTAGAACAGTGAAGAAGGCCTCATCGAGCTACTCCAAGCCTCCGTTTGGCAAGGCAAATCAGGGCCTTCCTTCGAGGCTAGGGCTCACGTTGACTTTCAGTTTAGGTATAGAGCAGAGCAGGGTGAGCTTCCAACTAGGAACTGGAAGCACAAAGATTCTTTCGGGAAAACTCATTTTCTTCGCAGAAGCAGGCAGGCAGTGACTAAATCCTCAGCAAAAACAATGCTTTTGAAGTATTTTCGAGGCCGCAGGAACGGACCTTTTCTAATGGGAAACAAACCTTGTGCCATCAGTCTCCAATTTCTAGGTTGACACGCAGCATACACGGAGGACCAGAGCTTCCTGGCTCTAGGCATTGTTCTGTTACCGAAACGGGTGCTGAAACAATGTTCCTAGGAGTCTTGGAAAGGTTACTACCGTTAAACTGAAGCAGAACAGCGATGAAGGCCTCGTGGAGCTGCTGCATGCCTCCCGATTTGCAAGGATAATCAGGGCCTTACTTGGAGGATAGTGCTCACGTTGACTTTCACTTTTGGTATAAAGGAGAGCAGGGTGAGCTTCCATCTAGGAACTGGAAACACAAGGTTTCTTATGGGAAACCTCAATATTTTCTCAGAACCATGCCGGCAGTGCCTAAAACCCCGGCAACAACAATGCTTTTTACGTATATTCGAGGCCGCATGAACGGAGCTTTCCAAAAGGGCAAAGAAGCCTTGTGCCATCAGTCTCCAAATAGTAAGTTGGTACGCAGCATACACACAGGACCAGAGCTTTATGGCTCTAGGCAGTTTTCTGATACCGAAACGGGTGATGAAGCAAGGTCTCTAGGAGTCTTGGAAAGCTTACTACCGTTAAACTAAAGGAGAACAGCGATGAAGGCTTCATGGAGCTGCTGCACGCCTCCTGTTTTGCCAGGATAATCAGGGCCTTACTTCGAGGCTAGTGCTCCCCTTGACTTTCACTTTAGTTATAGAGCAGAGCAGGGTGAGCTTCCAACTAGGAATTGGAAGCACAAGGTTTCTTAAAGGAAAACTCAATATCTTCTCAGAACCATGCCTGCAGTGCCTAAAACCCCGGCAACAACAATGCTTTTCAGGTATATTCGAGGCCGCATGAACGGAGCTTTCATAATGGGCAAACAAGCCTTGTGCCCTCAGTCTCCAATTTGTAGGTTGACACGCAGTATACTCGCAGGACCAGAGCTTCCTGGCTCTATGCAGTGTTCTGTTACCAAAACGGGTGCTGAGGAAAGGTTCCTAGGACTCTTGGAAAGCTTACTACAGTTAAACAAATGCAGAACAGCGATGAAGACCTCAGGGTGCTGCTGCATGCCTCCCGATTTGCAAGGATAATCAGGGCCTTACTTGGAGGTTAGTGCTCACGTTGACTTTCACTTTTGGTATAAAGGAGAGCAGGGTGAGCTTCCACCTAGGAACTGGAAGCACAAGGTTTCTTTCGAGAAAACTCATTTTCTTCTCTGAGCCATGCCGGCAGTAACAAAAAGCACGGTAACAACAGTGCTTTTCTGGTAACTTCGAGACTGCATGAGTGGAGCTTTCAAAATGGGAAAACAAGCTTTGTGCCATCAGTCTCCCATTTCCAGATTGACACGCAGCATAAGTACATGTTGATGCTAACAAGTAAAAAGAGATTCGCGTTACCCACTGGGGCTTTCCCTGATTCAACTCTTTTCTACGACCACTTTTCTGCGTGCAGCGAAGTGTCTAAACAAAGGATGCGCGAGGGAGACATAGGGGCCTCTGCATCTACCAAAGACCTGCAGTGTTAAAACAAGAACTGTGCATAAATTGTACTTGGAATGCAAGCAGACCACCTCCTTGAGGATGCGTGACTCTAAGTGTAAAAGGTGAAAAGGGATTAGAAGCAGAGTGTTTTTCTCAATAGTGTTCAGCTAGGGGAATGAGGTTACATCCATTGCATTGTGGAGAGTCTAGAAGTGAGTTTCTGAATTCTGTGTAGAATGAGGTAATCTGGCTCTCCCAAGGAAGAGTGCAGTGTGTTGCCTTTCTCTATCCAACACTGGGCTGTTCCAAAAGGTCTACGGGGCTGAAGTTGCTTGCCTGGCCCTGAGCTTCCTGGCTCTACTCAGTATACTGGTACTGTAATGGGTGCTGAAGCAAGGTCCCTATGAGTCCTGAAAAGCTTACAACCGTGAAACTATAGCAGAACAGTGAAGAAGGCCTCATGGAGCTACTCCAAGCCTCCGTTTGGCAAGGCAAATCAGGGCCTTCCTTCGAGGCTAGGGCTCACGTTGACTTTCACTTCAGGTATAGAGCAGAGCAGGGTGAGCTTCCAACTAGGAACTGGAAGCACAAGGTTTCTTAAAGGGAAACTCAATATCTTCTAAGAACCATGCAGGCAGTGCCTAAAACCCCGGCAACAACAATGCTTTTCAGGTATATTCGAGGCCGCATGAACGGAGCTTTCATAATGGGCAAACAAGCCTTGTGCCCTCAGTCTCCAATTTGTAGGTTGACACGCAGTATACTCGCAGGTCCAGAGCTTCCTGGCTCTATGCAGTGTTCTGTTACCGAAACGGGTGCTGAAGCAAGGTTCCTAGGAGTCTTGGAAAGCTTACTACCTTTAAAGTAAAGCAGAACAGCGACGAAGACCTCAGGGAGCTGCTGCATGCCTTCCGATTTGCAAGGATAATCAGGGCTTTACTTGGAGGTTAGGGCCCACGTTGACTTTCACTTTTGATATAAAGGAGAGCAGGGTGAGCTTCCAACTAGGAATTGGAAGCACAAGGTTTCTTTCGAGAAAACTCATTTTCTTCTCTGAGCCATGCCGGCAGTAACAAAAAGCACGGTAACAACAGTGCTTTTCTGGTAGCTTCGAGACTGCATGAGTGGAGCTTTCAAAACGGGAAAACAAGCTTTGTGCAATCAGTCTCCCATTTCCAGATTGACACGCAGCATAAGTACATGTTGATGCTAACAAGTGCAAAGAGATTCGCGTTACCCACTGGGGCTTTCCCCGATTCAACTCTTTTCTACGACCACTTTTCTGCCTGCAGCGAAGTGTCTAAACAAAGGATGCGCGAGGGAGACTTAGGGGCCTCTGCATCTACCAAAGACCTGCAGTGTTAAAACAAGAACTGTGCATAAATTGTACTTGGAATGCAAGCAGACCACCTCCTTGAGGATGCGTGACTCTAAGTGTAAAAGGTGAAAAGGGATTAGAAGCAGAGTGTTTTTCTCAATAGTGTTCAGCTAGGGGAATGAGGTTACATCCATTGCATTGTGGACAGTGTAGAAGTGAGTTTCTGAATCCTGTGTAGAATGAGGTAATCTGGCTCTCCCAAGGAAGAGTGCAGTGTGTTTCCTTTCTCTATCCAACACTGGGCTGTTCCAAAAGGTCTACGGGGCTGAAGTTGCTTGCCTGGCCCTGAGCTTCCTGGCTCTACTCAGTATACTGGTACTGTAATGGGTGCTGAAACAAGGTCCCTATTAGTCCTGAAAAGCTTACAACCGTGAAACTATAGCAGAACAGTGAAGAAGTCCTCATGGAGCGACTCCAGGCCTCCGTTTGGCCAAGCAATTCAGGGCCTTCCCTCGAGGCTAGGGCTCACGTTGACTTTCACTTCAGGTATAGAGCAGAGCAGGGTGAGCTTCCAACTAGGAACTGGAAGCACAAGGTTTCTTAAAGGGAAACTCAATATCTTCTAAGAACCATGCAGGCAGTGCCTAAAACCCCGGCAACAACAATGCTTTTCAGGTATATTCGAGGCCGCATGAACGGAGCTTTCATAATGGGCAAACAAGCCTTGTGCCCTCAGTCTCCAATTTGTAGGTTGACACGCAGTATACTCGCAGGTCCAGAGCTTCCTGGCTCTATGCAGTGTTCTGTTACCGAAACGGGTGCTGAAGCAAGGTTCCTAGGAGTCTTGGAAAGCTTACTACCTTTAAAGTAAAGCAGAACAGCGACGAAGACCTCAGGGAGCTGCTGCATGCCTTCCGATTTGCAAGGATAATCAGGGCTTTACTTGGAGGTTAGGGCCCACGTTGACTTTCACTTTTGATATAAAGGAGAGCAGGGTGAGCTTCCAACTAGGAATTGGAAGCACAAGGTTTCTTTCGAGAAAACTCATTTTCTTCTCTGAGCCATGCCGGCAGTAACAAAAAGCACGGTAACAACAGTGCTTTTCTGGTAGCTTCGAGACTGCATGAGTGGAGCTTTCAAAACGGGAAAACAAGCTTTGTGCCATCAGTCTCCCATTTCCAGATTGACACGCAGCATAAGTACATGTTGATGCTAACAAGTGCAAAGAGATTCGCGTTACCCACTGGGGCTTTCCCTGATTCAACTCTTATCTACGACCGCTTTTCTGCGTGCAGCGAAGTGCTAAGCAAATGATGCGTGAGGGAGACTTAGGGGCCTGTGCATCTTCCAAAGACCTGCAGTGTTAAAACAAGAACTGTGCTTAAATTATACTTGGAATGCAAGCCGACCACCTCCTTGAGCATGCGTGACTCTAAGTGTAAAAGGTGAAAAGGGATTAGAAGCAGAGTGTTTTTCTCAATAGAGTTCAGCTAGGGGAATGAGGATACATCCATTGCATGGAGGACAGTCTAGAAGTGTGTTCCTGAATCCTGTGTAGAGCTGAGGTAATCTGGCTCTCCCAAGGAACAGTGCAGTGTGTTGCCTTTCTCTAGCCAACACTGGGCTGTTCCAAAAGGCCTACCGGGCTGAAGTTGCTTAACTGGCCCTGAGCTTCCTGGCTCTACTCAATATACTGGTACTGAAACGGGTGTTGAAGCAAGGTCCCTAGGAGTCTTGAAAAGCTTACAACTGTGAAACTATAGCAGAACAGTGAAGAAGGCCTCATGGAGCTACTCCAAGCCTCCGTTTGGCAAGGCAAATCAGGGCCTTCCTTCGAGGCTAGGGCTCACGTTGACTTTCAGTTTAGGTATAGAGCAGAGCAGGGTGAGCTTCCAACTAGGAACTGGAAGCACAAAGTTTCTTTCGGGAAAACTCATTTTCTTCGCAGAAGCAGGCAGGCAGTGACTAAATCCCCAGCAAAAACAATGCTTTTGAAGTATTTTCGAGGCCGCAGGAACGGAGCTTTTCTAATGGGAAACAAGCCTTGTGCCATCAGTCTCAAATTTCTAGGTTGACACGCAGCATACACGGAGGACCAGAGCTTCCTGGCTCTAGGCATTGTTCTGTTACCGAAACGGGTACTGAAGCAATGTTCCTAGGAGTCTTGGAAAGCTTACTACCGTTAAACTGAAGCAGAACAGCGATGAAGGCCTCGTGGAGCTGCTGCATGCCTCCCGATTTGCAAGGATAATCAGGGCCTTACTTGGAGGTTAGTGCTCACGTTGACTTTCACATTTGGTATAAAGGAGAGCAGGGTGAGCTTCCATCTAGGAACTGGAAACACAAGGTTTCTTCTGGGAAAGCTCAATATATTCTCAGAACCATGCCGGCAGTGCCTAAAACCCCGGCAACAACAATGCTTTTTAGGTATATTCGAGGCCGCTTGAACGGAGCTTTCCAAAAGGGCAAAGAAGCCTTGTGCCATCAGCCTCCAAATAGTAAGTTGGTACGCAGCATACACACAGGACCAGAGCTTTCTGGCTCTAGGCAGTTTTCTGATACCGAAACGGGTGATGAAGCAAGGTCTCTAGGAGTCTTGGAAAGCTTACTACCGTTAAACTAAAGGAGAACAGCGATGAAGGCTTCATGGAGCTGCTGCACGCCTCCTGTTTTGCCAGGATAATCAGGGCCTTACTTCGAGGCTAGTGCTCCCCTTGACTTTCACTTTAGTTATAGAGCAGAGCAGGGTGAGCTTCCAACTAGGAATTGGAAGCACAAGGTTTCTTAAAGGAAAACTCAATATCTTCTCAGAACCATGCCTGCAGTGCCTAAAACCCCGGCAACAACAATGCTTTTCAGGTATATTCGAGGCCGCATGAACGGAGCTTTCATAATGGGCAAACAAGCCTTGTGCCCTCAGTCTCCAATTTGTAGGTTGACACGCAGTATACTCGCAGGACCAGAGCTTCCTGGCTCTATGCAGTGTTCTGTTACCAAAACGGGTGCTGATGAAAGGTTCCTAGGACTCTTGGAAAGCTTACTACAGTTAAACAAAAGCAGAACAGCGATGAAGACCTCAGGGTGCTGCTGCATGCCTCCCGATTTGCAAGGATAATCAGGGCCTTACTTGGAGGTTAGTGCTCACGTTGACTTTCACTTTTGGTATAAAGGAGAGCAGGGTGAGCTTCCAACTAGGAACTGGAAGCACAAGGTTTCTTTCGAGAAAACTCATTTTCTTCTCTGAGCCATGCCGGCAGTAACAAAAAGCACGGTAACAACAGTGCTTTTCTGGTAGCTTCGAGACTGCATGAGTGGAGCTTTCAAAATGGGAAAACAAGCTTTGTGCCATCAGTCTCCCATTTCCAGATTGACACGCAGCATAAGTACATGTTGATGCTAACAAGTGCAAAGAGATTCGCGTTACCCACTGGGGCTTTCCCTGATTCAACTCTTTTCTACGACCACTTTTCTGCCTGCAGCGAAGTGTCTAAACAAAGGATGCGCGAGGGAGACTTAGGGGCCTCTGCATCTACCAAAGACCTGCAGTGTTAAAACAAGAACTGTGCATAAATTGTACTTGGAATGCAAGCAGACCACCTCCTTGAGGATGTGTGACTCTAAGTGTAAAAGGTGAAAAGGGATTAGAAGCAGAGTGTTTTTCTCAATAGTGTTCAGCTAGGGGAATGAGGTTACATCCATTGCATTGTGGACAGTGTAGAAGTGAGTTTCTGAATCCTGTGTAGAATGAGGTAATCTGGCTCTCCCAAGGAAGAGTGCAGTGTGTTGCCTTTCTCTATCCAACACTGGGCTGTTCCAAAAGGTCTACGGGGCTGAAGTTGCTTGCCTGGCCCTGAGCTTCCTGGCTCTACTCAGTATACTGGTACTGTAATGGGTGCTGAAGCAAGGTCCCTATGAGTCCTGAAAAGCTTACAACCGTGAAACTATAGCAGAACAGTGAAGAAGGCCTCATGGAGCTACTCCAAGCCTCCGTTTGGCAAGGCAAATCAGGGCCTTCCTTCGAGGCTAGGGCTCACGTTGACTTTCACTTCAGGTATAGAGCAGAGCAGGGTGAGCTTCCAACTAGGAACTGGAAGCACAAGGTTTCTTAAAGGAAAACTCAATATCTTCTAAGAACCATGCAGGCAGTGCCTAAAACCCCGGCAACAACAATGCTTTTCTGGTATGTTCGAGGCCGCATGAACGGAGCTTTCATAATGGGCAAACAAGCCTTGTGCCCTCAGTCTACAATTTGTAGGTTGACACGCAGTATATGCGCAGGACCAGAACTTCCTGGCTCTATGCAGTGTTCTGTTACCGAAACGGGTGCTGAAGCAAGGTTCCTAGGAGTCTTGGAAAGCTTACTACCGTTAAACTAAAGCAGAACAGCGATGAAGAACTCTGGGAGCTGCTGCATGCCTTCCGATTTGCAAGGATAATCAGGGCTTTACTTGGAGGTTAGGGCTCACGTTGACTTTCACTTTTGATATAAAGGAGAGCAGGATGAGCTTCCAACTAGGAACTGGAAGCACAAGGTTTCTTTCAAGAAAACTCATTTTCTTCTCTGAGCCATGCCGGCAGTAACAAAAAGCATGGTAACAACAGTGCTTTTCCGGTAGCTTCGAGAGTGCATGAGTGGAGCTTTCAAAATGGGAAAACAAGCTTTGTGCCATCAGTCGCCCATTTCCAGACTGACATGCAGCATAAGTACATGTTGATGCTAACAAGTCAAAACAGATTCACGATACCCACTCTGTTTTTCCCTGATTCAACTTTTTTCTACGACCGCTTTTCTGCGTGCAGCGAAGTGCCTAAACAAAGGATGAGGGAGGAAGGTTTAGGGGCCTGTGCATCTTCCAAAGACCTGCAGTGTTACAGCAAGAACATTGCTTAAATTGTACTTGGAATGCAAGCCGACCACCTCCTTCAGGGTGCGTGACTCTAAGTGTAAAAGGTGAAAAGGGATTAGAAGCAGAGTGTTTTTCTCAATAGATTTCAGCTAGGGGAATGAGGTTACATCCATTGCATGGAGGACACTCTAGAAGTGTGTTCATGAATCCTGTGTAGAGCTGAGGTAAACTGGCTCTCCCAAGGAAGAGTGCAGTTGGTTGCTTTTCTCTAGCCACCACTGGGCTGCTCCAAAAGGCCTACGGGGCTGAAGTTGCTTACCTGTCCCTGAGCTTCCTGGCTCTACTCAGTATACTGCTACCGAAACGGGTGCTGAAGCAAGGTCCCTAGGAGTCTTGAAAAGCTTACTACTGTGAAACTAAAGCAGAACAGTGAAGAAGGCCTCATGGAGCTACTCGAAGCCTCCGTTTGGCAAAGCAAATTAGGGCCTTACTTCGAGGCTAAGGCTCACGTTGACTTTCACTTTAGGTATAGAGCAGAGCAGGGTGAGCTTCCAAGTAGGAACTGGAAACACAAGGTTTCTTATGGGAAAACTCAATATTTTCTCAGAACCATGCCGGCAGTGCCTAAAACCCCGGCAACAACAATGCTTTTTAGGTATATTCGAGGTCGCATGAACGGAGCTTTCCAAATGGGCAAAGAAGCCTTGTGCCATCAGTCTCCAAATAGTATGTTGGTACGCAGCATACACACAGGACCAGAGCTTTCTGGCTCTAGGCAGTTTTCTGAAACCGAAACGGGTGTTGAGGCAAGGTCTCTAGGAGTTTTGGAAAGCTTACTACCGTTAAACTAAAGGAGAACAGCGATGAAGTCTTCATGGAGCTGCTGCACGCCTCCCGTTTTGCCAGGATAATCAGGGCCTTACTTCGAGGCTAGTGCTCCCTTTGACTTTCACTTTAGTTATAGAGCGGAGCAGGGTGAGCTTCCAACTAGGAACTGGAAGCACAAGGTTTCTTAAAGGAAAACTCAATATCTTCTCAGATCCATGCCTGCAGTGTCTAAAACCCCGGCTTCAACAATGCTTTTCAGGTATATTCGAGGCCGCATGAAAGGAGCTTTCATAATGGGCAAACAAGCCTTGTGCCCTGAGTCTCCAATTTGTAGGTTGACACGCAGTATACTCGCAGGACCACAGCTTCCTGCCTCTATGCAGTGTTCTGTTACCAAAACGGGTGCTGATGAAAGGTTCCTAGGAGTCTTGGAAAGCTTACTACCGTTAAACTAAAGCAGAACAGCGATGAAGACCTCAGGTTGCTGCTGCATGCCTCCCGATTTGCAAGGATAATCAGGGCCTTACTTGGAGGTTAGTGCTCACGTTGACTTTCACTTTTGGTATAATGGAGAGCAGGGTGAGCTTCCAACTAGGACCTGGAAGCACAAGGTTTCTTTCGAGAAAACTCATTTTCTTCTCTGAGCCATGCCGGCAGTAACAAAAAGCACGGTAACAACAGTGCTTTTCTGGTAGCTTCGAGATTGCATGAGTGGAGCTTTCAAAACGGGAAAACAAGCTTTTTGCCATCAGCCTCCCATTTTCAGATTGAAACGCAGCATAAGTACATGTTGATGCTAACAAGTCAAAAGTGATTCATGATACCCACTGGGGCTTTCCCTGATTCAACTTTTTTCTACGACCACTTTTCTGCATGCAGCGAAGTGCTTAAACAAAGAATGCGCGAGGGAGATTTAGGGCCCTGTGCATCTTCCAAAGACTTGCAGTGTTAAAACAAGAACTGTGCTTAAATTGTACTTGGAATGCAAGCCGACCACCTCCTTGAGGATGTGTGAATCTAAGTGTAAAAGGTGAAAAGGGATTAGAAGCAGAGTGTTTTTCTCATTAGAGTTCAGCTAGGGGAATGAGGTTACATCCATTGCATGGTGGAGAGTCTAGAAATGAGTTTCTGAATCCTGTGTAGAATGAGGTAATCTGGCTCTCCCAAGGAAGAGTGCAGTGTGTTGCCTTTCTCTATCCAACCCTGGGCTGTTCCAAAAGGTCTACGGGGCTGAAGTTGCTTACCTGGCCCTGAGCATCCTGGCTCTACTCAGTATACTGGTACTGAAATGGGTGCTGAAGCAAGGTCCCTATTAGTCTTGAAAAGCTTACAACCATGAAACTATAGCAGAACAGTGAAGAAGGCCTCATGGAGCTACTCCAAGCCTCCTTTTGGCCAAGCAATTCAGGGCCTTTCATCGAGGCTAGGCCTCACGTTGACTTTCATTTTAGGTATAGAGCAGAGCAGGGTGAGCTTCCAACTAGGAACTGGAAGCACAAGGTATCTTTCGGGAAAACTCATTTTCTTCGCCGAAGCAGGCAGGAAGTGGCTAAATCACCGGCAACAACAATGCTTTTCAGGTAGCTTCGAGAATGCATGAACGGAGCTTTCCTAATGGGAAAACAAGCCTTGTGCCATCAGTCTCCAAATAGTAAGTTGGTACGCAGCATAAACGCAGGACCAGAGCTTCCCGGCTCTAGGCAGCTTTCTGATACCGAAACGTGTGCTGAAGCAAGGTCTCTAGGTGTCTTGGAAAGCTTACTACCATCAAACTAAAGGAGAACAGCGATGAAGGCCTCATGGAGCTGCTGCACGCCTCCCGTTTTGCCAGGATAATCAGGGCATTACTTCGAGGCTAGTGCTCCCCTTGACTTTCACTTTAATTATAGAGCAGAGCAGGTGAGCTTCCAACTAGGAACTGGAAGCACGTTTCTTTCGGGAAAACTCATTTTCTTCGCTGAAGCTGGCAGGCAGTAACTAAAAGGACAGTAACAACAGTGCTTTATAGGTAGCTTCGAGACTGCATGAGTGGATCTTTCAAAATAGTAAATCAAGATTTGTGTCTCAGTCTCACATTTCCAGATTGACATGCAGCATAAGGACATGTTGATGCTAACAAGTCAAAAGAGATTCACGATACCCACTGGTGATTTCCCTAATTCTAATTTTTTCTACGTCCGCTTTTTTGCGTACAGCCAAGTGCCTAAACAAAGGATGCGCGAGGGCGATTTAGGGGACTGTGCATCTTCCAAAGACCTGCAGTTTTACACCAAGAACTGTGCTTAAATTGTACTTGGAATGCAAGGCGACCGCCTCCTTGAGGATGCGTGACTCTAAGTGTAAAAGGTGAAAAGGGATTAGAAGCAGAGTGTTTTTCTCAATAGAATTCAGCTATGGGAATGAGGTTACATCCATTGCATGGAAGACTGTCTAGAAGTGTGTTCCTGAAACCTGTGTAGAGCTGAGGTAAACTGGCTCTCCCAAGGAACAGTGCAGTGTGTTGCCTTTCTCTAGCAAACACTGTGCTGCTTCAAAAGGCCTACGGGGTGAAGTTGCATACCTGGCCCTGAGCTTCCTGGCTCTACTCAGTATACTGCTACCGAAACGGGTGCTGAAGCAAGGTCCCTAGGAGTCTTGAAAAGCTTACTACTGTGAAACTAAAGCAGAACAGTGAAGAAGGCCTCATGGAGCTACTCGAAGCCTCCGTTTTGCAAAGGAAATTAGGGCCTTCCTTCGAGGCTAAGGCTCACGTTGACTTTCACTTTAGGTATAGAGCAGAGCAGGGTGAGCTTCCAACTAGGAACTGGAAACACAAGGTTTCTTATGGGAAAACTCAATATTTTCTCAGAACCATGCCGGCAGTGCCTAAAACCCCGGCAACCACAATGCTTTTTAGGTATATTCGAGGTCGCATGAATTGAGCTTTCCAAATGGGCAAAGAAGCCTTGTGCCATCAGTCTCCAAATAGTATGTTGGTACGCAGCATACACACAGGACCAGAGCTTTCTGGCTCTAGGCAGTTTTCTGAAACCGAAACGGGTGCTGAAGCAAGGTCTCTAGGAATCTTGGAAAGCTTACTACCGTTAAACTAAAGGAGAACAGAGATGAAGGCTTCATGGAGCTACTGCACGCCTCCCGTTTTGCCAGGATAATCAGGGCCTTACTTCGAGGCTAGTGCTCCCCTTGACTTTCACTTTAGTTATAGAGCAGAGCAGGGTGAGCTTCCAACTAGGAACTGGAAGCACAAGGTTTCTTAAAGGAAAACTCAATATCTTCGCAGATCCATGCCTGCAGTGTCTAAAACCCCGGCAACAACAATGCTTTTCAGTTATATTCGAGGCCGCATGAACGGAGTGTTCATAATGGGCAAACAAGCCTTGTGCCTTCAGTCTCCAATTTTTATGTTGACACGCAGTATATTCGCAGGACCAGAGCTTCCTGGCTCTATGCAGTGTTCTGTTACCAAAACGGGTGCTGATGAAAGGTTCCTAGGAGTCTTGGAAAGCTTACTACCGTTAAACTAAAGCAGAACAGCGATGAAGACCTCAGGTTGCTGCTGCATGCCTCCCGATTTGCAAGGATATTCAGGGCCTTACTTGGAGGTTAGTTCTCACGTTGACTTTCACTCTTGGTATAAAGGAGAGCAGGGTGAGCTTCCAACTAGGAACTGGAAGCACAAGGTTTCTGTCGAGAAAACTCATTTTCTTCTCTGAGCCATGCCGGCAGTAACAAAAAGCACGGTAACAACAGTGCTTTTCTGGTAGCTTCGAGACTGCATGAGTGGAGCTTTCAAAACTGGAAAACAAGCTTTGTGCCATCAGCCTCCCATTTTCAGATTGAAACGCAGCATAAGTACATGTTGATGCTAAGAAGTCAAAAGTGATTCATGATTCCCACTGGGGCTTTCCCTGATTCAACTTTTTTCTACGACCACTTTTCTGCGTGCAGCGAAGTGCTTAAACCTAGAATGCGCGAGGGAGACTTAGGGCCCTGTGCATCTTCCAAAGACCTGCAGTGTTAAAACAAGAACTGTGCTTAAATTGTACTTGGAATGCAAGCCGACCACCTCCTTGAGGATGTGTGAATCTAAGTGTAATAGGTGAAAAGGGATTAGAAGCAGAGTGTTTTTCTCATTAGAGTTCAGCTAGGGGAATGAGGTTACATCCATTGCATGGTGGAGAGTCTAGAAATGAGTTTCTAAATCCTGTGTAGAGCTGAGGTAATCTGGCTCTCCCAAGGAAGAGTGCAGTGTGTTGCTTTTCTCTGTCCAACACTGGGCTGTTCCAAAAGGTCTACGGGGCTAAAGTTGCTTACCTGGCCCTGAGCATCCTGGCTCTACTCAGTATACTGGTACTGAAATGGGTGCTGAAGCAAGGTCCCTATTAGTGTTGAAAAGCTTACAACCATGAAACTGTAGCAGAACAGTGAAGAAGGCCTCATGGAGCTACTCCAAGCCTCCGTTTGGCCAAGCAATTCAGGGCCTTTCATCGAGGCTAGGGCTCACGTTGACTTTCACTTTAGGTATAGAGCAGAGCAGGGTGAGCTTCCAACTAGGAACTGGAAGCACAAGGTTTCTTTCGGGAAAACTCATTTTCTTCACCGAAGCAGGCAGGCAGTGGCTAAATCACCGGCAACAACAATGCTTTTCAGGTAGCTTCGAGAGTGCATGAACGGAGCTTTCCTAATGGGAAAACAAGCCTTGTGCCATCAGTCTCCAAATAGTAAGTTGGTACGCAGCATACACGCAGGACCAGAGCTTCCCGGCTCTAGGCTGCTTTCTGATGCCGAAACGTGTGCTGAAGCAAGGTCTCTTGAGTCCTGGAAAGCTTACTACCATCAAACTAAAGGAGAACAGCGATGAAGGCCTCATGGAGCTGCTGCACTCCTCCCGTTTTGCCAGGATAATCAGGGCATTACTTCGAGGCTAGTGCTCCCCTTGACTTTCACTTTAATTATAGAGCAGATCAGGTGAGCTTCCAACTAGGAACTGGAAGCACAAAGTTTCTTTCGGGAAAACTCATTTTCTTCGCAGAAGCAGGCAGGCAGTGACTAAATCCCCAGCAAAAACAATGCTTTTGAAGTATTTTCGAGGCCGCAGGAACGGAGTTTTCTAATGGGAAACAAGGCTTGTGCCATCAGTCTCAAATTTCTACGTTGACACGCAGCATACACGGAGGACCAGAGCTTCCTGGCTCTAGGCATTGTTCTGTTACCGAAACGGGTGCTGAAGCAATGTTCCTAGGAGTCTTGGAAAGCTTACTACCGTTAAACTGAAGCAGAACAGCGATGAAGGCCTCGTGGAGCTGCTGCATGCCTCCCGATTTGCAAGGATAATCAGGGCCTTACTTGGAGGTTAGTGCTCACGTTGACTTTCACTTTTGGTATAAAGGAGAGCAGGGTGAGCTTCCATCTAGGAAATGGAAACACAAGGTTTCTTATGGGAAAACTCAATATTTTCTCAGAACCATGCCGGCAGTGCCTAAAACCCGGGAAACAACAATGCTTTTCTGGTATGTTCGAGGCCGCATGAACGGAGCTTTCATAATGGGCAAACAAGCCTTGTGCCCTCAGTCTCCAATTTGTAGGTTGACACGCAGCATACACGGAGGACCAGAGTTTCCTGGCTCTAGGCATTGTTCTGTTACCGAAACGGGTGCTGAAGCAATGTTCCTAGGAGTCTTGGAAAGCTTACTACCGTTAAACTGAAGCAGAACAGCGATGAAGGCCTCGTGGAGCTGCTGCATGCCTCCCGATTTGCAAGGATAATCAGGGCCTTACTTGGAGGTTAGTGCTCACGTTGACTTTCACTATTGGTATAAAGGAGAGCAGGGTGAGCTTCAATCTAGGAACTGGAAACACAAGGTTTCTTATGGGAAAACTCAATATTTTCTCAGAACCATGCCGGCAGTGCCTCAAACCCCGTCAACAACAATGCTTTTTAGGTATATTCGAGGCCGCATGAACGGAGCTTTCCAAAAGGGCAAAGAAGCCTTGTGCCATCAGTCTCCAAATAGTAAGTTGGTACGCAGCATACACACAGGACCAGAACTTTCTGGCTCTAGGCAGTTTTCTGATACCGAAACGGGTGATGAAGCAAGGTCTCTAGGAGTCTTGGAAAGCTTACTACCGTTAAACTAAAGGAGAACAGCGATGAAGGCTTCATGGAGCTGCTGCACGCCTCCTGTTTTGCCAGGATAATCAGGGCCTTACTTCGAGGCTAGTGCTCCCCTTGACTTTCACTTTAGTTATAGTGCAGAGCAGGGTGAGCTTCCAACTAGGAACTGGAAGCACAAGGTTTCTTTCGGGAAAACTCAATATCTTCTCAGAACCATGCCTGCAGTGCCTAAAACGCCGGCAACAACAATGCTTTTCATGTATATTCGAGGCCGCATGAACGGAGCTTTCATAATGGGCAAACAAGCCTTGTGCCCTCAGTCTCCAATTTGTAGGTTGACACGCAGTATACTCGCAGGACCAGAGCTTCCTGGCTCTATGCAGTGTTCTGTTACCAAAACGGGTGCTGATGAAAGGTTCCTAGGACTCTTGGAAAGCTTACTACCGTTAAACAAAAGAAGAACAGCGATGAAGACCTCAGGGTGCTGCTGCATGCCTCCCGATTTGCAAGGATAATCAGGGCCTTACTTGGAGGTTAGTGCTCACGTTGACTTTCACTTTTGGTATAAAGGAGAGCAGGGTGAGCTTCCAACTAGGAACTGGAAGCACAAGGTTTCTTTCGAGAAAACTCATTTTCTTCTGTGAGCCATGCCAGCAGTAACAAAAAGCACGGTAACAACAGTGCTTTTCTGGTACCTTCGAGACTGCATGAGTGGAGCTTTCAAAACGGGAAAACAAGCTTTGTGCCATCAGTCTCCCATTTCCAGATTGACACGCAGCATAAGTACATGTTGATGCTAACAAGTGAAAAGAGATTCGCGGTACCCACTGGGGCTTTCCCTGATTCAACTCTTTTCTACGACCACTTTTCTGCCTGCAGCGAAGTGTCTAAACAAAAGATGCGCGAGGGAGACTTAGGGGCCTCTGCATCTTCCAAAGACGTGCAGTGTTAAAACAAGAACTGTGCATAAATTGTACTTGGAATGCAAGCAGACCACCTCCTTCAGGATGCGTGACTCTAAGTGTAAAAGGTGAAAAGGGATTAGAAGCAGAGTGTTTTTCTCAATAGTGTTCAGCTAGGGGAATGAGGTTGCATCCATTGCATTGTGGACAGTCTAGAAGTGAGTTTCTGAATCCTGTGTAGAATGAGGTAATCTGGCTCTCCCAAGGAAGAGTGCAGTGTGTTGCCTTTCTCTATCCAACACTGGGCTGTTCCAAAAGGTCTACGGGGCTGAAGTTGCTTACCTGGCCCTGAGCTTCCTGGCTCTACTCAGTATACTGGTACTGAAATGGGTGCTGAAGCAAGGTCCCTATTAGTCTTGAAAAGCTTACAACCGTGAAACTATAGCAGAACAGTGAAGAAGGCCTCATGGAGCTACTCCAAACCTCCGTTTGGCCATGCAATTCAGGGCCTTCCATCAAGGCTAGGGCTCACGTTGACTTTCACTTTAGGTAAAGAGCAGAACAGGGTGAGCTTCCAACTGGAACTGGAAGCACAAGGTTTCTTAAAGGAAAACTCAATATCTTCTAAGAACCATGCAGGCAGTGCCAAAAACCCCGGCAACAACAATGCTTTTCTGGTATGTTCGAGGCCGCATGAACGGAGCTTTCATAATGGGCAAACAAGCCTTGTGCCCTCAGTCTCCAATTTGTAGGTTGACACGCAGTATACTCGCAGGTCCAGAGCTTCCTGGCTCTATGCAGTGTTCTGTTACGGAAACGGGTGCAGAAGCAAGGTTCCTAGGAGTCTTGGAAAGCTTACTACCGTTAAACTAAAGCACAACAGCCACGAAGAACTCAGGGAGCTGCTGCATGCCTTCCGATTTGCAAGGATAATCAGGGCTTTACTTGGAGGTTAGGGCTCACGTTGACTTTCACTTTTGATATAAAGGAGAGCAGGGTGAGCTTCCAACTAGGAACTGGAAGCACAAGGTTTCTTTCGAGAAAACTCATTTTCTTCTCTGAGCCATGCCGGCAGTAACAAAAAGCACGGTAACAACAGTGCTTTTCTGGTAGCTTCGAGACAGCATGAGTGGAGCTTTCAAAACGGGAAAACAAGCTTTGTGCCATCAGTCTCCCATTTCCAGATTGACACGCAGCATAAGTACATGTTGATGCTAACAAGTGCAAAGAAATTCGCGTTACCCACTGGGGCTTTCCCTGATTCAACTATTTTCTATGACCGCTTTTCTGCGTGCAGCGAAGTGCTAAGCAAATGATGCTTGAGGGAGACGTAGGGGCCTGTGCATCTTCCAACGACCTGCAGTGTTAAAACAAGAACTGTGCTTAAATTGTACTTGGAATGTAAGCCGACCACCTCCTTGAGGATGCGTGACTCTAAGTGTAAAAGGTGAAAAGGGATTAGAAGCAGAGTGTTTTTCTCAATAGATTTCAGCTAGGGGAATGAGGTTACATCCATTGCATGGAGGACACGCTAGAAGTGTGTTCCTGAATCCTGTGTAGAGCTGCGGTAAACTGGCTCTCCCAAGGAACAGTGCAGTGTGTTGCCTTTCTCTAGCAAACACTGTGCTGCTTCAAAAGGCCTACGGGGTGAAGTTGCATACCTGGCCCTGAGCTTCCTGGCTCTACTCAGTATACTGCTACCGAAACGGGTGCTGAAGCAAGGTCCCTAGGAGTCTTGAAAAGCTTACTACTGTGAAACTAAAGCAGAACAGTGAAGAAGGCCTCATGGAGCTACTCGAAGCCTCCGTTTTGCAAAGGAAATTAGGGCCTTCCTTCGAGGCTAAGGCTCACGTTGACTTTCACTTTAGGTATAGAGCAGAGCAGGGTGAGCTTCCAACTAGGAACTGGAAACACAAGGTTTCTTATGGGAAAACTCAATATTTTCTCAGAACCATGCCGGCAGTGCCTAAAACCCCGGCAACCACAATGCTTTTTAGGTATATTCGAGGTCGCATGAATTGAGCTTTCCAAATGGGCAAAGAAGCCTTGTGCCATCAGTCTCCAAATAGTATGTTGGTACGCAGCATACACACAGGACCAGAGCTTTCTGGCTCTAGGCAGTTTTCTGAAACCGAAACGGGTGATGAAGCAAGGTCTCTAGGAATCTTGGAAAGCTTACTACCGTTAAACTAAAGGAGAACAGAGATGAAGGCTTCATGGAGCTACTGCACGCCTCCCGTTTTGCCAGGATAATCAGGGCCTTACTTCGAGGCTAGTGCTCCCCTTGACTTTCACTTTAGTTATAGAGCAGAGCAGGGTGAGCTTCCAACTAGGAACTGGAAGCACAAGGTTTCTTAAAGGAAAACTCAATATCTTCGCAGATCCATGCCTGCAGTGTCTAAAACCCCGGCAACAACAATGCTTTTCAGTTATATTCGAGGCCGCATGAACGGAGTGTTCATAATGGGCAAACAAGCCTTGTGCCTTCAGTCTCCAATTTTTATGTTGACACGCAGTATATTCGCAGGACCAGAGCTTCCTGGCTCTATGCAGTGTTCTGTTACCAAAACGGGTGCTGATGAAAGGTTCCTAGGAGTCTTGGAAAGCTTACTACCGTTAAACTAAAGCAGAACAGCGATGAAGACCTCAGGTTGCTGCTGCATGCCTCCCGATTTGCAAGGATATTCAGGGCCTTACTTGGAGGTTAGTTCTCACGTTGACTTTCACTCTTGGTATAAAGGAGAGCAGGGTGAGCTTCCAACTAGGAACTGGAAGCACAAGGTTTCTGTCGAGAAAACTCATTTTCTTCTCTGAGCCATGCCGGCAGTAACAAAAAGCACGGTAACAACAGTGCTTTTCTGGTAGCTTCGAGACTGCATGAGTGGAGCTTTCAAAACTGGAAAACAAGCTTTGTGCCATCAGCCTCCCATTTTCAGATTGAAACGCAGCATAAGTACATGTTGATGCTAAGAAGTCAAAAGTGATTCATGATTCCCACTGGGGCTTTCCCTGATTCAACTTTTTTCTACGACCACTTTTCTGCGTGCAGCGAAGTGCTTAAACCTAGAATGCGCGAGGGAGACTTAGGGCCCTGTGCATCTTCCAAAGACCTGCAGTGTTAAAACAAGAACTGTGCTTAAATTGTACTTGGAATGCAAGCCGACCACCTCCTTGAGGATGTGTGAATCTAAGTGTAAAAGGTGAAAAGGGATTAGAAGCAGAGTGTTTTTCTCATTAGAGTTCAGCTAGGGGAATGAGGTTACATCCATTGCATGGTGGAGAGTCTAGAAATGAGTTTCTAAATCCTGTGTAGAGCTGAGGTAATCTGGCTCTCCCAAGGAAGAGTGCAGTGTGTTGCTTTTCTCTGTCCAACACTGGGCTGTTCCAAAAGGTCTACGGGGCTAAAGTTGCTTACCTGGCCCTGAGCATCCTGGCTCTACTCAGTATACTGGTACTGAAATGGGTGCTGAAGCAAGGTCCCTATTAGTGTTGAAAAGCTTACAACCATGAAACTGTAGCAGAACAGTGAAGAAGGCCTCATGGAGCTACTCCAAGCCTCCGTTTGGCCAAGCAATTCAGGGCCTTTCATCGAGGCTAGGGCTCACGTTGACTTTCACTTTAGGTATAGAGCAGAGCAGGGTGAGCTTCCAACTAGGAACTGGAAGCACAAGGTTTCTTTCGGGAAAACTCATTTTCTTCGCCGAAGCAGGCAGGCAGTGGCTAAATCACCGGCAACAACAATGCTTTTCAGGTAGCTTCGAGAGTGCATGAACGGAGCTTTCCTAATGGGAAAACAAGCCTTGTGCCATCAGTCTCCAAATAGTAAGTTGGTACGCAGCATACACGCAGGACCAGAGCTTCCCGGCTCTAGGCTGCTTTCTGATGCCGAAACGTGTGCTGAAGCAAGGTCTCTTGAGTCCTGGAAAGCTTACTACCATCAAACTAAAGGAGAACAGCGATGAAGGCCTCATGGAGCTGCTGCACTCCTCCCGTTTTGCCAGGATAATCAGGGCATTACTTCGAGGCTAGTGCTCCCCTTGACTTTCACTTTAATTATAGAGCAGATCAGGTGAGCTTCCAACTAGGAACTGGAAGCACAAAGTTTCTTTTGGGAAAACTCATTTTCTTCGCAGAAGCAGGCAGGCAGTGACTAAATCCCCAGCAAAAACAATGCTTTTGAAGTATTTTCGAGGCCGCAGGAACGGAGTTTTCTAATGGGAAACAAGCCTTGTGCCATCAGTCTCAAATTTCTACGTTGACACGCAGCATACACGGAGGACCAGAGCTTTCTGGCTCTAGGCATTGTTCTGTTACCGAAACGGGTGCTGAAGCAATTTTCCTAGGAGTCTTGGAAAGCTTACTACCGTTAAACTGAACCAGAACAGCGATGAAGGCCTCGTGGAGCTGCTGCATGCCTCCCGATTTGCAAGGATAATCAGGGCCTTACTTGGAGGTTAGTGCTCACGTTGACTTTCACTTTTGGTATAAAGGAGAGCAGGGTGAGCTTCCATCTAGGAAATGGAAACACAAGGTTTCTTATGGGAAAACTCAATATTTTCTCAGAACCATGCCGGCAGTGCCTAAAACCCGGGAAACAACAATGCTTTTCTGGTATGTTCGAGGCCGCATGAACGGAGCTTTCATAATGGGCAAACAAGCCTTGTGCCCTCAGTCTCCAATTTGTAGGTTGACACGCAGCATACACGGAGGACCAGAGCTTCCTGGCTCTAGGCATTGTTCTGTTACCGAAACGGGTGCTGAAGCAATGTTCCTAGGAGTCTTGGAAAGCTTACTACCGTTAAACTGAAGCAGAACAGCGATGAAGGCCTCGTGGAGCTGCTGCATGCCTCCCGATTTGCAAGGATAATCAGGGCCTTACTTGGAGGTTAGTGCTCACGTTGACTTTCACTATTGGTATAAAGGAGAGCAGGGTGAGCTTCCATCTAGGAACTGGAAACACAAGGTTTCTTATGGGAAAACTCAATATTTTCTCAGAACCATGCCGGCAGTGCCTCAAACCCCGTCAACAACAATGCTTTTTAGGTATATTCGAGGCCGCATGAACGGAGCTTTCCAAAAGGGCAAAGAAGCCTTGTGCCATCAGTCTCCAAATAGTAAGTTGGTACGCAGCATACACACAGGACCAGAGCTTTCTGGCTCTAGGCAGTTTTCTGATACCGAAACGGGTGATGAAGCAAGGTCTCTATGAGTCTTGGAAAGCTTACTACCGTTAAACTAAAGGAGAACAGCGATGAAGGCTTCATGGAGCTGCTGCACGCCTCCTGTTTTGCCAGGATAATCAGGGCCTTACTTCGAGGCTAGTGCTCCCCTTGACTTTCACTTTAGTTATAGAGCAGAGCAGGGTGAGCTTCCAACTAGGAACTGGAAGCACAAGGTTTCTTTCGGGAAAACTCAATATCTTCTCAGAACCATGCCTGCAGTGCCTAAAACCCCGGCAACAACAATGCTTTTCAGGTATATTCGAGGCCACATTAACGGAGCTTTCATAATGGGCAAACAAGCCTTGTGCCCTCAGTCTCCAATTTGTAGGTTGACACGCAGTATACTCGCAGGACCAGAGCTTCCTGGCTCTATGCAGTGTTCTGTTACCAAAACGGTTGCTGATGAAAGGTTCCTAGGATTCTTGGAAAGCTTACTACCGTTAAACAAAAGCAGAACAGCGATGAAGACCTCAGGGTGCTGTTGCATGCCTCCCGATTTTCAAGGATAATCAGGGCCTTACTTGGAGGTTAGTGCTCACGTTGACTTTCACTTTTGGTATAAAGGAGAGCAGGGTGAGCTTCCATCTAGGAACTGGAAACACAAGGTTTCTTATGGGAAAACTCAATATTTTCTCAGAACCATGCCGGCAGTGCCTAAAACCCGGGAAACAACAATGCTTTTCTGGTATGTTCGAGGCCGCATGAACGGAGCTTTCATAATGGGCAAACAAGCCTTGTGCCATCAGTCTCCAATTTCTAGGTTGACACGCAGCATACACGGAGGACCAGAGCTTCCTGGCTCTAGGCATTGTTCTGTTACCGAAACGGGTGCTGAAGCAATGTTCCTAGGAGTCTTGGAAAGCTTACTACCGTTAAACTGAAGCAGAACAGCGATGAAGGCCTCGTGGAGCTGCTGCACGCCTCCTGTTTTGCCAGGATAATCAGGGCCTTACTTCGAGGCTAGTGCTCCCCTTGACTTTCACTTTAGTTATAGTGCAGAGCACGGTGAGCTTCCAACTAGGAACTGGAAGCACAAGGTTTCTTTCGGGAAAACTCAATATCTTCTCAGAACCATGCCTGCAGTGCCTAAAACGCCGGCAACAACAATGCTTTTCATGTATATTCGAGGCCGCATGAACGGAGCTTTCATAATGGGCAAACAAGCCTTGTGCCCTCAGTCTCCAATTTGTAGGTTGACACGCAGTATACTCGCAGGACCAGAGCTTCCTGGCTCTATGCAGTGTTCTGTTACCAAAACGGGTGCTGATGAAAGGTTCCTAGGACTCTTGGAAAGCTTACTACCGTTAAACAAAAGAAGAACAGTGATGAAGACCTCAGGGTGCTGCTGCATGCCTCCCGATTTGCAAGGATAATCAGGGCCTTACTTGGAGGTTAGTGCTCACGTTGACTTTCACTTTTGGTATAAAGGAGAGCAGGGTGAGCTTCCAACTAGGAACTGGAAGCACAAGGTTTCTTTTGAGAAAACTCATTTTCTTCTCTGAGCCATGCCAGCAGTAACAAAAAGCACGGTAACAACAGTGCTTTTCTGGTACCTTCGAGACTGCATGAGTGGAGCTTTCAAAACGGGAAAACAAGCTTTGTGCCATCAGTCTCCCATTTCCAGATTGACACGCAGCATAAGTACATGTTGATGCTAACAAGTGAAAAGAGATTCGCGTTACCCACTGGGGCTTTCCCTGATTCCACTCTTTTCTACGACCACTTTTCTGCCTGCAGCGAAGTGTCTAAACAAAAGATGCGCGAGGGAGACTTAGGGGCCTCTGCATCTTCCAAAGACCTGCAGTGTTAAAACAAGAACTGTGCATAAATTGTACTTGGAATGCAAGCAGACCACCTCCTTCAGGATGCGTGACTCTAAGTGTAAAAGGTGAAAAGGGATTAGAAGCAGAGTGTTTTTCTCAATAGTGTTCAGCTAGGGGAATGAGGTTGCATCCATTGCATTGTGGACAGTCTAGAAGTGAGTTTCTGAATCCTGTGTAGAATGAGGTAATCTGGCTCTCCCAAGGAAGAGTGCAGTGTGTTGCCTTTCTCTATCCAACACTGGGCTGTTCCAAAAGGTCTACGGGGCTGAAGTTGCTTACCTGGCCCTGAGCTTCCTGGCTCTACTCAGTATACTGGTACTGAAATGGGTGCTGAAGCAAGGTCCCTATTAGTCTTGAAAAGCTTACAACCATGAAACTATAGCAGAACAGTGAAGAAGGCCTCATGGAGCTACTCCAAACCTCCGTTTGGCCATGCAATTCAGGGCCTTCCATCAAGGCTAGGGCTCACGTTGACTTTCACTTTAGGTAAAGAGCAGAACAGGGTGAGCTTCCAACTGGAACTGGAAGCACAAGGTTTCTTAAAGGAAAACTCAATATCTTCTAAGAACCATGCAGGCAGTGCCAAAAACCCCGGCAACAACAATGCTTTTCTGGTATGTTCGAGGCCGCATGAACGGAGCTTTCATAATGGGCAAACAAGCCTTGTGCCCTCAGTCTCCAATTTGTAGGTTGACACGCAGTGTACTCGCAGGTCCAGAGCTTCCTGGCTCTATGCAGTGTTCTGTTACGGAAACGGGTGCTGAAGCAAGGTTCCTAGGAGTCTTGGAAAGCTTACTACCGTTAAACTAAAGCACAACAGCCACGAAGACCTCAGGGAGCTGCTGCATGCCTTCCGATTTGCAAGGATAATCAGGGCTTTACTTGGAGGTTAGGGCTCACGTTGACTTTCACTTTTGATATAAAGGAGAGCAGGGTGAGCTTCCAACTAGGAACTGGAAGCACAAGGTTTCTTTCGAGAAAACTCATTTTCTTCTCTGAGCCATGCCGGCAGTAACAAAAAGCACGGTAACAACAGTGCTTTTCTGGTAGCTTCGAGACAGCATGAGTGGAGCTTTCAAAACGGGAAAACAAGCTTTGTGCCATCAGTCTCCCATTTCCAGATTGACACGCAGCATAAGTACATGTTGATGCTAACAAGTGCAAAGAAATTCGCGTTACCCACTGGGGCTTTCCCTGATTCAACTATTTTCTACGACCGCTTTTCTGCGTGCAGCGAAGTGCTAAGCAAATGATGCTTGAGGGAGACGTAGGGGCCTGTGCATCTTCCAACGACCTGCAGTGTTAAAACAAGAACTGTGCTTAAATTGTACTTGGAATGCAAGCCGACCACCTCCTTGAGGATGCGTGACTCTAAGTGTAAAAGGTGAAAAGGGATTAGAAGCAGAGTGTTTTTCTCAATAGAGTTCAGCTAGGGGAATGAGGATACATCCATTGCATGGAGGACAGTCTAGAAGTGTGTTCCTGAATCCTGTGTAGAGCTGAGGTAATCTGGCTCTCCCAGGGAAGAGTGCAGTGTGTTGCCTTTCTCTAGCCAACACTGGGCTCTTCCAAAAGGCCTACCGGGCTGAAGTTGCTTAACTGGCCCTGAGCTTCCTGGCTCTACTCAATATACTGGTACTGAAACGGGTGTTGAAGCAAGGTCCCTAGGAGTCTTGAAAAGCTTACAACTGTGAAACTATAGCAGAACAGTGAAGAAGGCCTCATGGAGCTACTCCAAGCCTCCGTTTGGCAAGGCAAATCAGGGCCTTCCTTCCAGGCTAGGGCTATCGATGACTTTCAGTTTAGGTATAGAGCAGAGCAGGGTGAGCTTCCAACTAGGAACTGGAAGCACAAAGTTTCTTTCGGGAAAACTCATTTTATTCGCAGAAGCAGGCAGGCAGTGACTAAATCCCCAGCAAAAACAATGCTTTTGAAGTATTTTCGAGGCCGCAGGAACGGAGCTTTTCTAATGGGAAACAAGCCTTGTGCCATCAGTGTCCAATTTCTAGGTTGACACGCAGCATACACGGAGGACCAGAGCTTCCTGGCTCTAGGCATTGTTCTGTTACCGAAACGGGTGCTGAAGCAATTTTCCTAGGAGTCTTGGAAAGCTTACTACCGTTAAACTGAACCAGAACAGCGATGAAGGCCTCGTGGAGCTGCTGCATGCCTCCCGATTTGCAAGGATAATCAGGGCCTTACTTGGAGGTTAGTGCTCATGTTGACTTTCACTATTGGTATAAAGGAGAGCAGGGTGAGCTTCCATCTAGGAACTGGAAACACAAGGTTTCTTATGGGAAAACTCAATATTTTCTCAGAACCATGCCGGCAGTGCCTAAAACCCCGGCAACAACAATGCTTTTTAGGTATATTCGAGGCCGCATGAACGGAGCTTTCCAAAAGGGCAAAGAAGCCTTGTGCCATCAGTCTCCAAATAGTAAGTTGGTACGCAGCATACACACAGGACCAGAGCTTTCTGGCTCTAGGCAGTTTTCTAATACCGAAACGGGTGATGAAGCAAGGTCTCTAGGAGTCTTGGAAAGCTTACTACCGTTCAACTAAAGGAGAACAGCGATGAAGGCTTCATGGAGCTGCTGCACGCCTCCTGTTTTGCCAGGATAATCAGGGCCTTACTTCGAGGCTAGTGCTCCCCTTGACTTTCACTTTAGTTATAGTGCAGAGCAGGGTGAGCTTCCAACTAGGAACTGGAAGCACAAGGTTTCTTTCGGGAAAACTCAATATCTTCTCAGAACCATGCCTGCAGTGCCTAAAACCCCGGCATCAACAATGCTTTTCAGGTATATTCGAGGCCGCATGAACGGAGCTTTCATAATGGGCAAACAAGCCTTGTGCCCTCAGTCTCCAATTTGTAGGTTGACACGCAGTATACTCGCAGGACCAGAGCTTCCTGGCTCTATGCAGTGTTCTGTTACCAAAACGGGTGCTGATGAAAGGTTCCTAGGACTCTTGGAAAGCTTACTACCGTTAAACAAAAGCAGAACAGCGATGAAGACCTCAGGGTGCTGCTGCATGCCTCCCGATTTGCAAGGATAATCAGGGCCTTACTTGGAGGTTAGTGCTCACGTTGACTTTCATTTTTGGTATAAAGGAGAGCAGGGTGAACTTCCAACTAGGAACTGGAAGCACAAGGTTTCTTTCGAGAAAACTCATTTTCTTCTCTGAGCCATGCCGGCAGTAACAAAAAGCACGGTAACAACAGTGCTTTTCTGGTAGCTTCGAGACTGCATGAGTGGAGCTTTCAAAACGGGAAAACAAGCTTTGTGCCATGAGTCTCCCATTTCCAGATTGACACGCAGCATAAGTACATGTTGATGCTAACAAGTGCAAACAGATTCGCGTTACCCACTGGGGCTTTCCCTGATTCAACTCTTTTCTACGACCGCTTTTCTGCGTGCAGCGAAGTGCTAAGCAAATGATGCGTGAGGGAGACTTAGGGGCCTGTGCATCTTCCAAAGACCTGCAGTGTTAAAACAAGAACTGTGCTTATATTGTAGTTGAAATGCAAGCCGACCACCTCCTTTAGGATGCGTGACTCTAAGTGTAAAAGGTGAAAAGGGATTAGAAGCAGAGTGTTTTTCTCAATAGAGTTCAGCTAGGGGAATGAGGATACATCCATTGCATGGAGGACAGTCTAGAAGTGTGTTCCTGAATCCTGTGTAGAGCTGAGGTAATCTGGCTCTCCCAAGGAAGAGTGCAGTGTGTTGCTTTTCTCTAGCCAACACTGGGCTCTTCCAAAAGGCCTACCGGGCTGAAGTTGCTTAACTGGCCCTGAGCTTCCTGGCTCTACTCAATATACTGGTACTGAAACGGGTGTTGAAGCAAGGTCCCTAGGAGTCTTGAAAATCTTACAACTGTGAAACTATAGCAGAACAGTGAAGAAGGCCTCATGGAGCTACTCCAAGCCTCCGTTTGGCAAGGCAAATCAGGGCCTTCCTTCGAGGCTAGGGCTCACGTTGACTTTCAGTTTAGGTATAGAGCAGAGCAGGGTGAGCTTCCAACTAGGAACTGGAAGCACAAAGTTTCTTTCGGGAAAACTCATTTTCTTCGCAGAAGCAGGCAGGCAGTGATTAATCCCCAGCAAGAACAATGCTTTTGAAGTATTTTCGAGGCCGCATGAACGGAGCTTTCCAAAAGGGCAAAGAAGCCTTGTGCCATCAGTCTCCAAATAGTAAGTTGGTACGCAGCATACACACAGGACCAGAGCTTTCTGGCTCTAGGCAGTTTTCTGATACCGAAACGGGTGATGAAGCAAGGTCTCTAGGAGTCTTGGAAAGCTTACTACCGTTAAACTAAAGGAGAACAGCGATGAAGGCTTCATGGAGCTGCTGCACGCCTCCTGTTTTGCCAGGATAATCAGGGCCTTACTTCGAGGCTAGTGCTCCCCTTGACTTTCACTTTAGTTATAGAGCAGAGCAGGGTGAGCTTCCAACTAGGAACTGGAAGCACAAGGTTTCTTTCGGGAAAACTCAATATCTTCTCAGAACCATGCCTGCAGTGCCTAAAACCCCGGTAACAACAATGCTTTTCAGGTATATTCGAGGCCGCATGAACGGAGCTTTCATAATGGGCAAACAAGCCTTGTGCCCTCAGTCTCCAATTTGTAGGTTGACACGCAGTATACTCGCAGGACCAGAGCTTTCTGGCTCTATGCAGTGTTCTGTTACCAAAACGGGTGCTGATGAAAGGTTCCTAGGACTCTTGGAAAGCTTAGTACCGTTAAACAAAAGCAGAACAGCGATGAAGACCTCAGGGTGCTGCTGCATGCCTCCCGATTTGCAAGGATAATCAGGGCCTTACTTGGAGGTTAGTGCTCACGTTGACTTTCACTTTTGGTATAAAGGAGAGCAGGGTGAGCTTCCAACTAGGAACTGGAAGCACAAGGTTTCTTTCGAGAAAACTCATTTTCTTCTCTGAGCCATGCCAGCAGTAACAAAAAGCACGGTAACAACAGTGCTTTTCTGGTACCTTCGAGACTGCATGAGTGGAGCTTTCAAAACGGGAAAACAAGCTTTGTGCCATCAGTCTCCCATTTCCAGATTGACACGCAGCATAAGTACATGTTGATGCTAACAAGTGAAAAGAGATTCGCGATACCCACTGGGGTTTTCCCTGATTCAACTCTTTTCTATGACCACTTTTCTGCCTGCAGCGAAGTGTCTAAACAAAAGATGCGCGAGGGAGACTTAGGGGCCTCT
Source organism: Balaenoptera physalus (assembly GCF_965194825.1). NCBI lineage: Eukaryota > Metazoa > Chordata > Mammalia > Artiodactyla > Balaenopteridae > Balaenoptera > Balaenoptera physalus. The sequence goes on along the minus strand of NW_028125600.1, from coordinate 204,792 downwards.
GCATCTTCCAAAGACCTGCAGTGTTAAAACAAGAACTGTGCATAAATTGTACTTGGAATGCAAGCAGACCACCTCCTTGAGGATGCGTGACTCTAAGTGTAAAAGGTGAAAAGGGATTAGAGGCAGAGTGTTTTTCTCAATAGTGTTCAGCTAGGGGAATGAGGTTGCATCCATTGCATTGTGGACAGTCTAGAAGTGAGTTTCTGAATCCTGTGTAGAATGAGGTAATCTGGCTCTCCCAAGGAAGAGTGCAGTGTGTTGCCTTTCTCTATCCAACACTGGGCTGTTCCAAAAGGTCTACGGGGCTGAAGTTGCTTACCTGGCCCTGAGCTTCCTGGCTTTACTCAGTATACTGGTACTGAAATGGGTGCTGAAGCAAGGTCCCTATTAGTCTTGAAAAGCTTACAACCGTGAAACTATAGCAGAACAGTGAAGAAGGCCTCATGGAGCTACTCCAAACCTCCGTTTGGCCATGCAATTCAGGGCCTTCCATCGAGGCTAGGGCTCACGTTGACTTTCACTTTAGGTAAAGAGCAGAACAGGGTGAGCTTCCAACTGGAACTGGAAGCACAAGGTTTCTTAAAGGAAAACTCAATATCTTCTAAGAACCATGCAGGCAGTGCCAAAAACCCCGGCAACAACAATGCTTTTCTGGTATATTCGAGGCCGCATGAATGGAGCTTTCATAATGGGCAAACAAGCCTTGTGCCCTCAGTCTCCAATTTGTAGGTTGACACGCAGTATACTCGCAGGTCCAGAGCTTCCTGGCTCTATGCAGTGTTCTGTTACGGAAACGGGTGCTGAAGCAAGGTTCCTAGGAGTCTTGGAAAGCTTACTACCGTTAAACTAAAGCACAACAGCCACGAAGACCTCAGGGATCTGCTGCATGCCTTCCGATTTGCAAGGATAATCAGGGCTTTACTTGGAGGTTAGGGCTCACGTTGACTTTCACTTTTGATATAAAGGAGAGCAGGGTGAGCTTCCAACTAGGAACTGGAAGCACAAGGTTTCTTTCGAGAAAACTCATTTTCTTCTCTGAGCCATGCCGGCAGTAACAAAAAGCACGGTAACAACAGTGCTTTTCTGGTAGCTTCGAGACAGCATGAGTGGAGCTTTCAAAACGGGAAAACAAGCTTCGTACCATCAGTCTCCCATTTCCAGATTGACACGCAGCATAAGTACATGTTTATGCTAACAAGTGCAAAGAAATTCGCGTTACCCACTGGGGCTTTCCCTGATTCAACTATTTTCTACGACCGCTTTTCTGCGTGCAGCGAAGTGCTAAGCAAATGATGCTTGAGGGAGACGTAGGGGCCTGTGCATCTTCCAACGACCTGCAGTGTTAAAACAAGAACTGTGCTTAAATTGTACTTGGAATGCAAGCCGACCACCTCCTTGAGGATGCGTGACTCTAAGTGTAAAAGGTGAAAAGGGATTAGAAGCAGAGTGTTTTTCTCAATAGAGTTCAGCTAGGGGAATGAGGATACATCGATTGCATGGAGGACAGTCTAGAAGTGTGTTCCTGAATCCTGTGTAGAGCTGAGGTAATCTGGCTCTCCCAAGGAAGAGTGCAGTGTGTTGCCTTTCTCTAGCCAACACTGGGCTCTTCCAAAAGGCCTACCGGGCTGAAGTTGCTTAACTGGCCCTGAGCTTCCTGGCTCTACTCAATATACTGGTACTGACACGGGTGTTGAAGCAAGGTCCCTAGGAGTCTTGAAAAGCTTACAACTGTGAAACTATAGCAGAACAGTGAAGAAGGCCTCATGGAGCTACTCCAAGCCTCCGTTTGGCAAGGCAAATCAGGGCCTTCCTTCCAGGCTAGGGCTATCGATGACTTTCAGTTTAGGTATAGAGCAGAGCAGGGTGAGCTTCCAACTAGGAACTGGAAGCACAAAGTTTCTTTCGGGAAAACTCATTTTATTCGCAGAAGCAGGCAGGCAGTGACTAAATCCCCAGCAAAAACAATGCTGTTGAAGTATTTTCGAGGCCGCAGGAACGGAGCTTTTCTAATGGGAAACAAGCCTTGTGCCATCAGTCTCCAATTTCTAGGTTGACACGCAGCATACACGGAGGACCAGAGCTTCCTGGCTCTAGGCATTGCTCTGTTACCGAAACGGGTGCTGAAGCAATGTTCCTAGGAGTCTTGGAAAGCTTACTACCGTTAAACTGAAGCAGAACAGCGATGAAGGCCTCGTGGAGCTGCTGCATGCCTCCCGATTTGCAAGGATAATCAGGGCCTTACTTGGAGGTTAGTGCTCATGTTGACTTTCACTATTGGTATAAAGGAGAGCAGGGTGAGCTTCCATCTAGGAACTGGAAACACAAGGTTTCTTATGGGAAAACTCAATATTTTCTCAGAACCATGCCGGCAGTGCCTAAAACCCAGGCAACAACAATGCTTTTTAGGTATATTCGAGGCCGCATGAACGGAGCTTTCCAAAAGGGCAAAGAAGCCTTGTGCCATCAGTCTCCAAATAGTAAGTTGGTACGCAGCATACACACAGGACCAGAGCTTTCTGGCTCTAGGCAGTTTTCTAATACCGAAACGGGTGATGAAGCAAGGTCTCTAGGAGTCTTGGAAAGCTTACTACCGTTAAACTAAAGGAGAACAGCGATGAAGGCTTCATGGAGCTGCTGCACGCCTCCTGTTTTGCCAGGATAATCAGGGCCTTACTTCGAGGCTAGTGCTCCCCTTGACTTTCACTTTAGTTATAGTGCAGAGCAGGGTGAGGTTCCAACTAGGAACTGGAAGCACAAGGTTTCTTAAGGGAAAACTCAATATTTTCTCAGAACCATGCCGGCAGTGCCGAAAACCCCGGCAACAACAATGCTTTTCTGGTATGTTCGAGGCCGCATGAACGGAGCTTTCATAATGGGCAAACAAGCCTTGTGCCCTCAGTCTCCAATTTGTAGGTTGACACGCAATATACTCGCAGGACCAGAGCTTCCTGGCTCTATGCAGTGTTCTGTTACCAAAACGGGTGCCGATGAAAGGTTCCTAGGACTCTTGGAAAGCTTACTACCGTTAAACAAAAGAAGAACAGCGATGAAGACCTCAGGGTGCTGCTGCATGCCTCCCGATTTGCAAGGATAATCAGGGCCTTACTTGGAGGTTAGTGCTCACGTTGACTTTCACTTTTGGTATAAAGGAGAGCAGGGTGAGCTTCCAACTAGGAACTGGAAGCGCAAGGTTTCGTACGGGAAAACTCAATATCTTCTCAAAACCATGCAGGCAGTGACTAAAACCCCGGCAACAACAATGCTTTTCAGGTATAAAGGAGGCCGCATGAACAGAGCTTTCCAAATGGGCAAAGAAGCCTTGTGCCATCAGTCTCCAAATAGTAAGTTGGTACGCAGCATACACGCAGGACCAGAGCTTCCCGACTCTAGGCAGTTTTCTGATTCGGATATTGGTGCTGAAGTAAGGTCTCTAGGAGTCTTGGAAAACATTCTACCGTTAAACTAAAGGAGAACAGCGATGAAGGCCTCATGGAGCTGCTGCACGCCTCCTGTTTCGCCAGGATAATCAGGGCATTACTTCGAGGCTAGTGCTCCCCTTGACTTTCACTTCAGTTATAGAGCAGAGCAAGTGAGCTTCCAACTAGGAACCGGAAGCACAAGGTTTCTTTCGGGAGAACTCATTTTCTACGCAGAAGCAGGCAGGCAGTAAGTAAAAGGACGGTAACAAGAGTGCTTTTCAAGTAGCTTCAAGACTGCTTGAGTGGAGCTTTCAAAGTTGGAAAACAATCTTTGTGCCATCAGTCTCCCATTTCCACATTGACACGCAGCATAAGGACATGTTGATGCTAACAAGTCAAAAGAGATTCACGATACCCACTGGGGCTTTCCCTTATTCAACCTGTTTCTACGACCACTTTTCTGCATGCAGCCAAGTACCTAAACAAATGATGCGACATGGCGACTTAGGGGCCTGTGCATCCTCCAAAGACCTGCAGTGTTACACCAAGAACTGTGCTTAAATTGTACTTGGAATGCAAGGCGATCGCCTCCTTGAGGATGCGTGACTCTAAGTGTAAAAGGTGAAAAGGGATTAGAAGCAGAGTGTTTTTCTCAATAGAGTTCAGCTAGGGGAATGAGGTTACATCCATTGCATGCAGGACAGTCTAGAAGTGTGTTCCTGAAACCTGTGTAGAGCTGAGGTAATCTGGCTCTCCCAAGGAAGAGTGCCGTGTGTTGCCTTTCTCTAGCTAACCCTGCAGTGTTCCAAAAGTCCTACGGGGCTGAAGTTGTTCGCTGCCCCTGAGGTTCTTGGCTCTACTCAGTATACTGGTACCGAAACAGGTGCTGAAGCAAGGTCCCTAGGAGTCTTGAAAAGCTTACTACTGTGAAACTAAAGCAGAAGAATGAAGAAGGCCTGATGGAGCTGCTCCATACCTCCCATTTGGCAACGCAAATCAGGGCCGATTTCGAGGCTAGGTCTCACGTTGACTTTCACTTTATGTATAGAGCAGAGCAGGGTGAGCTTCCAACTAGGAACTGGAAGCACAAGGTTTCTTTCGGGAAAACTCATTTTCTTCGCAGAAGCAGGCAGGCAGTGGATAAATCACCAGCAACAACAATGCTTTTCAGGTAGCTTCGAGGCCGCATGAACGGAGCTTTCCTAATGGGAAAGGAAGGCTTGTGCCATCAGTCTCCAATTTCTAGGTTGATACGCAGCATCCACGCAGGACCAGAGCTTCCTGTCTCTAGGCAGTTTTCTGATACCGAAACGTGTGCTGAAGCAAGGTTCCTAGGAGTCTTGGAAAGCTTACTACCGTTAAACTAAAGCAGAACTGCGATGAAGGCCTCATGGAGCTGCCTCATGCCTCCTGATTTGCAAGGATAATTAGGGCCTTACTTGGAGGTAACTGCTCACGTTGATTTTCACTTTTGGTATAGAGGAGAGCAGGGTGAGCTTCCAACTAGGAACTGGAAGGACAAAGTTTCTTTGGTGAAAATTCATTTTCTTCTCTGAGCCGGCAGTAACTAAGAGCCTAGTAACAGCAGTGCTTTTCAGGTAGTTTCAAGACTGCATGAGTGGTGCTTTCAAAGTTGGAAACAATCTTTGGGCCATCAGTCTCCCATTTCCAGATGACACGCAGCATAAGTACATGGTGATGCTAACAAGTCAAAAGAGATTCACGATACCCACTGGAGCTTTTCCTAATTCTAATTTTTTCTACGACCGCTTTTTTGCGTGCAGTCAAGTGCCTAAACAAAGGATGCGCGAGGGCGATTTAGGGGCCTGTGCTTCTTCCAAAGTCCTGCCGTGTTATACCAAGAAGTGTGCTTAAATTGTACTTGGAATGCAAGCCGACCACCTCCTTGAGGATGCGTGACTCTAAGTGTAAAAGGGGAAAAGGGATTAAAAAGAGTGTTCTTCTCAAAAGAGTTCAACTAGTGGAATGAGGTTACATCCATTTAATGGAGGACAGTCTAGAAGTGTGTTCCTGAATCCTGTGTAGAGCTGAGGTAATCTGGCTCTCTCAAGGAAGAGTGCAGTGTATTTCCTTTCTCTAGCCAACACTGGGGTGTCCCAAAAGGCCTACGGGGCTGAAGTTCCTTACCTGACCCTGAGCTTCCTGGCTTTACTCAGTATAATGGTAGCAGAACGGGTGTGCAACAAGGTCCCTAGGAGTGTGGAAAAGCTTTCTACCGTGAAACTAAAGCAGAACAGTGAAGAAGGCCTGATGGAGCTGCTCCATACCTCCCGTTTGGTAAGGCAAATCAGGGCCTTACTTCGAGGCTAGGGCTCACGTGCACTTTCACTTTAGGTATAGAGCAGAGCAGGGTGAGCTTCTAAGTAGGAAGTGGAAGTACAAGGTTTCGGACGGGAAAACTCAATATCTTCTCAGAACCGTGCAAGCAGTGACTAAAACCCCGGCAACAACAATGCTTTTCAGGTATAAAGGAGGCCGCATGAACAGAGCTTTCCAAATGGGCAAAGAAACCTTGTGCCATCAGTCTCCAAATAGTAAGTTGGTACGCAGCATACACGCAGGACCAGAGCTTCCCGGCTCTAGGCAGTTTTCTGATTGCGATATGGGTGCTGAAGCAAGGTCTCTAGGAGTCTTGGAAAACTTACTACGGTTAAACTAAAGGAGAACAGCGATGAAGGCCTCATGGAGCTGCTGCACGCCTCCCGTTTTGCCAGGATAATCAGGGCATTACTTCGAGGCTATTGCTCCCCTGACTTTAACTTTAGTTATAGAGCAGAGCAGGTGAGCTTCCACCTAGGAACTGGAAGCACAAGGTTTCTTTCGGGAGAACTCATTTTCTTCGCAGAAGCAGGCAGGCAGTAACTAAAAGGACGGTAACAAGAGTGCTTTTCAGGTAGCTTCGAGACTGCATGAGTGGAGCTTTCAAAATGGGAAAACAAGATTTGTGTCTCAGTCTCACATTTGCAGATTCACACGCAGCATAAGGAGATGTTGATGCTAACAAGTCAAAAGAGATTCACGCTACCCACTGGGGCTTTCCCTAATTCTAATTTTTTCTACGTCCGATTTTTGCGTGCAGCCAAGTGCCTAAACAAAGGATGCGCCAGGAAACTTAGGGGCCTGTGCATCTTCCAGAGACCTGCAGTGTTACACCAAGAACTGTGCTTAAATTGTACTTGGAATGCAAGCCGACCGCCTCCTTGAGGATGCGTGACTCTAAGTGTAAAAGGTGAAAAGGGATTAGAAGCAGAGTGTTTTTCTCAATAGAATTCAGCTATGGGAATGAGGTTACATCCATTGCATGGAGGACTGTCTAGAAGTGTGTTCCTGAAACCTGTGTAGAGCTGAGGTAATCTGGCTCTCCCAAGGAAGAGTGCCGTGTGTTGCCTTTCTCTAGCTAACCCAGCAGTGTTCCAAAAGGCCTACGGGCCTGAAGTTGTTAGCTGCCCCTGAGGTTCTTGGGTCTACTCAGTATACTGGTACCGAAACAGGTGCTGAAGCAAGGTCCCTAGGAGTCTTGAAAAGCTTACTACAGTGAAACTAAAGCAGAACACTGAAGAAGGCCTGATGGAGCTGCTCCATACCTCCCGTTTGACAAGGCAATTCAGGGCCTTAGTTCGAGGTTAAGGCTCACGTAGACTTTCACTTTAGGTATAGAGCAGAGCAGGGTGAGCTTCCAACTAGGAACTGGAAGCGCAAGGTTTCGTACGGGAAAACTCAATATCTTCTCAGAACCATGCAGGCAGTGACTAAAACCCCGGCAACAACAATGCTTTTCAGGTATAAAGGAGGCCGCATGAACAGAGCTTTCCAAATGGGCAAAGAAGCCTTGTGCCATCAGTCTGAAAATAATAAGTTGGTACGCAGCTTACACGCAGGACCAGAGCTTCCCGACTCTAGGCAGTGTTCTGATTCCGATAGGGGTGCTGAAACAAGGTCTCTAGGAGTCTTGGAAAACATACTACCGTTAAACTAAAGGAGAACAGCGATGAAGGCCTCATGGAGCTGCTGCACGCCTCCTGTTTCGCCAGGATAATCAGAGCATTACTTCGAGGCTAGTGCTCCCCTTGACTTTCACTTCAGTTATAGAGCAGAGCAGGTGAGCTTCCAACTAGGAACCGGAAGCACAAGATTTCTTTCGGGAGAACTCATTTTCTTCGCAGAAGCAGGCAGGCAGTAATTAAAAGGACGGTAACAAGAGTGCTTTTCAAGTAGCTACAAGACTGCATGAGTGGAGCTTTCAAAGTTGGAAAACAATCTTTGTGCCATCAGTCTCCCATTTCCAGATTGACACGCAGCATAAGGGCATGTTGATGCTAACAAGTCAAAAGAGATTCACGATACCCACTGGGGCTTTCCCTTATTCAACCTTTTTCTACGACCACTTTTCTGCATGCAGCCAAGTGCCTAAACAAAGGATGCGACATGGAGATTTAGGGGCCTGTCCATCCTCCAAAGACCTGCAGTGTTACACCAAGAACTCTGCTTAAATTGTACTTGGAATGCAAGGCGACCGCCTCCTTCAGGATGCGTGACTCTAAGTGTAAAATGTGAAAAGGGATTAGAAGCAAAGTGTTTTTATCAATAGAGTTCAGCTATGGGAATGAGGTTAAATCCACTGCATGGAGGACAGTCTAGAAGTATGTTCCTGAAACCTGTGTAGAGCTGAGGTAATCTGGCTCTCCCAAGGAAGAGTGCTATGTGTTGCCTTTCTCTAGCCAACACTGGAGTGTTCCAAAAGGCCTACGGGGCTGAAGTTGTTAGCTGCCCCTGAGGTTCTTGGCTCTACTCAGTATACTGGTACCCAAACAGGTGCTGAAGCAAGGTCCCTAGGAGTCTTGCAAAGCTTACTACAGTGAAACTAAAGCAGAACACTGAAGAAGGCCTGATGGAGCTGCTCCATACCTCCCGTTTGGCAAGGCAAATCAGGGCCTACTTCGAGGCTAGGACTCACTACCGTTAAACTAAAGGAGAACAGCGATGAAGACCTCATGGAGCTGCTGCACGCCTCCCGTTTTGCCAGGATAATCAGGGCATTACTTCGAGGCTAGTGCTCCCCTTGACTTTCACTTTAGTTATAGAGCAGAGCAGGTGAGCTTCCAACTAGAAACTGGAAGCACAAGGTTTCTTTCGGGAGAACTCATTTTCTTCGCCGAAGCAGGCAGGCAGTAACTAAAAGGACGGTAACAGGAGTGCTTTTCAGGTAGCTTCGAGACTGCATGAGTGGAGCTTTCAAAATGGGAAGACAAGATTTGTGTCTCAGTCTCACATTTCCAGATTCACACGCAGCATAAGGAGTTGTTGATGCTAACAAGTCAAAAGAGATTCACGATACCCACTGGGGCTTTCCCTTATTCAAACTTTTTCTACGACCACTTTTCTGCATGCAGCCAAGTGCCTAAACAAAGGATGCGACATGGAGACTTAGGGGCCTGTCCATCCTCCAAAGACCTGCAGTGTTACACCAAGAACTCTGCTTAAATTGTACTTGGAATGCAAGGCGACCGCCTCCTTGAGGATGCGTGACTAAGTGTAAAAGGTGAAAAGGGATTAGAAGCAGAGTGTTTTTATCAATAGAGTTCAGCTAGGGGAATGAGGTTACATCTATTGCATGGAGGACAGTCTAGAAGTATGTTCTTGAAACCTGTGTAGAGCTGAGGTAATCTGGCTCTCCCAAGGAAGAGTGCTATGTGTTGCCTTTCTCTAGCCAACACTGGAGTGTTCCAATAGGCCTACGGGGCTGAAGTTGTTAGCTGCCCCTGAGGTTCTTGGCTCTACTCAGTATACTGGTACCGAAACAGGTGCTGAAGCAAGGTTCCTAGGAGTCTTGAAAAGCTTACTACAGTGAAACTAAAGCAGAACACTGAAGAAGGCCTGATGGAGCTGCTCCATACCTCCCATTTGGCAAGGCAAATCAGGGCCGACTTCGAGGCTAGGTCTCACGTTGACTTTCACTTTAGGTATAGAGCAGAGCAGGGTGAGCTTCCAACTAGGAACTGGAAGCACAAGGTTTCTTTCGGGAAAACTCATTTTCTTCGCAGAAGCAGGCAGGCAGTGGATAAATCACCGGCAACAACAATGCTTTTCAGGTAGCTTCGAGGCCGCATGAACGGAGCTTTCCTAATGGGAGAGGAAGGCTTGTGCCATCAGTCTCCAATTTCTAGGTTGATACGCAGCATCCACGCAGGACCAGAGCTTCCTGTCTCTAGGCAGTTTTCTGATACCGAAACGTGTGCTGAAGCAAGGTTCCTAGGAGTCTTGGAAAGCTTACTACCGTTAAACTAAAGCAGAACTGCGATGAAGGCCTCATGGAGCTGCCTCATGCCTCCTGATTTGCAAGGATAATTAGGGCCTTACTTGGAGGTAACTGCTCACGTTGATTTTCACTTTTGGTATAGAGGAGAGCAGGGTGAGCTTCCAACTAGGAACTGGAAGCACAAGGTTTCTTTCGGGAGAACTCATTTTCTTCGCAGAAGCAGGCAGGCAGTAACTAAAAGGACAGTAACAACAGTGCTTTTCAGGTAGCTTCGAGACTGAATGAGTGGAGCTTTCAAAATAGGAAAACAAGATTTGTGTCTCAGTCTCACATTTCCAGATTCACACGCAGCATAAGGAGATGTTGATGCTAACAAGTCAAAAGAGATTCACGCTACCCACTGGGGCTTTCCCTAATTCTAATTTTTTCTACGTCCGATTTTTGCGTGCAGCCAAGTGCCTAAACAAAGGATGCGCCAGGAAACTTAGGGGCCTGTGCATCTTCCAAAGACCTGCAGTGTTACACCAAGAACTGTGCTTAAATTGTACTTGGAATGCAAGCCGACCGCCTCCTTGAGGATGCGTGACTCTAAGTGTAAAAGGTGAAAAGGGATTAGAAGCAGAGTGTTTTTCTCAATAGAATTCAGCTATGGGAATGAGGTTACATCCATTGCATGGAAGACTGTCTAGAAGTGTGTTCCTGAAACCTGTGTAGAGCTGAGGTAATCTGGCTCTCCCAAGGAAGAGTGCCGTGTGTTGCCTTTCTCTAGCTAACCCAGCAGTGTTCCAAAAGGCCTACGGGCCTGAAGTTGTTAGCTGCCCCTGAGGTTCTTGGGTCTACTCAGTATACTGGTACCGAAACAGGTGCTGAAGCAAGGTCCCTAGGAGTCTTGAAAAGCTTACTACAGTGAAACTAAAGCAGAACACTGAAGAAGGCCTGATGGAGCTGCTCCATACCTCCCGTTTGACAAGGCAATTCAGGGCCTTACTTCGAGGCAAAGGCTCACGTGGACTTTCACTTTAGGTATAGAGCAGAGCAGGGTGAGCTTCCAACTAGGAACTGGAAGCGCAAGTTTTCGTACGGGAAAACTCAATATCTTCTCAGAACCATGCAGGCAGTGACTAAAACTCCGGCAACAACAATGCTTTTCAGGTATAAAGGAGGCCGCATGAACAGAGCTTTCCAAATGGGCAAAGAAGCCTTGTGCCATCAGTCTGAAAATAGTAAGTTGGTACGCAGCTTACACGCAGGACCAGAGCTTCCCGACTCTAGGCAGTGTTCTGATTCCTATATGGGTGCTGAAACAAGGTCTCTAGGAGTCTTGGAAAACATACTACCGTTAAACTAAAGGAGAACAGCGATGAAGGCCTCATGGAGCTGCTGCACGCCTCCTGTTTCGCCAGGATAATCAGAGCATTACTTCGAGGCTAGTGCTCCCCTTGACTTTCACTTCAGTTATAGAGCAGAGCAGGTGAGCTTCCAACTAGGAACCGGAAGCACAAGATTTCTTTCGGGAGAACTCATTTTCTTCGCAGAAGCAGGCAGGCAGTAAGTAAAAGGACGGTAACAAGAGTGCTTTTCAAGTAGCTTCAAGACTGCATGAGTGGAGCTTTCAAAGTTGGAAAACAATCTTTGTGCCATCAGTCTCCCATTTCCAGATTGACACGCAGCATAAGGGCATGTTGATGCTAACAAGTCAAAAGAGATTCACGATACCCACTGGGGCTTTCCCTTATTCAACCTATTTCTACGACCACTTTTCTGCATGCAGCCAAGTGCCTAAACAAAGGATACGACATGGAGACTTAGGGGCCTGTGCATCCTCCAAAGACCTGCAGTGTTACACCAAGAACTGTGCTTAAATTGTACTTGGAATGCAAGGCGATCGCCTCCTTGAGGATGCGTGACTCTAAGTGTAAAAGGTGAAAAGGGATTAGAAGCAGAGTGTTTTTCTCAATAGAGTTCAGCTAGGGGAATGAGGTTACATCCATTGCATGGAGGACAGTCTAGAAGTGTGTTCCTGTAACCTGTGTAGAGCTGAGGTAATCTGGCTCTCCCAAGGAAGAGTGCCATGTGTTGCCTTTCTCTAGCCAACACTGGAGTGTTCCAAAAAGCCTACGGGGCTGAAGTTGTTCGCTGCCCCTGAGGTTCTTGGCTCTACTCAGTATACTGGTACCGAAACAGGTGCTGAAGCAAGGTTCCTAGGAGTCTTGAAAAGCTTACTACTGTGAAACTAAAGCAGAAGAGTGAAGAAGGCCTGATGGAGCTGCTCCATACCTCCCGTTTGGCAAGGCAAATCAGGGCCGACTTCGAGGCTAGGTCTCACGTTGACTTTCACTTTAGGTATAGAGCAGAGCAGGGTGAGCTTCCAACTACGAACTGGAAGCACAAGGTTTCTTTCGGGAAAACTCATTTTCTTCGCAGAAGCAGGCAGGCAGTGGATAAATCACCGGCAACAACAATGCTTTTCAGGTAGATTCGAGGCCGCATGAACAGAGCTTTCCTAATGGGAGAAGAAGGCGTGTGCCATCAGTCTCCAATTTCTAGGTTGATACGCAGCATCCACGCAGGACCAGAGCTTCCTGTCTCTAGGCAGTTTTCTGATACCGAAACGTGTGCTGAAGCAAGGTTCCTAGGAGTCTTGGAAAGCTTACTACCGTTAAACTAAAGCAGAACTGCCATGAAGGCCTCATGGAGCTGCCTCATGCCTCCTGATTTGCAAGGATAATTAGGGCCTTACTTGGAGGTAACTGCTCACGTTGATTTTCACTTTTGGTATAGAGGAGAGCAGGGTGAGCTTCCAACTAGGAACTGGAAGGACAAGGTTTCTTTGGTGAAAATTTATTTTCTTCTCTGAGCCGCAGTAACTAAGAGCCTGGTAACAGCAGTGCTTTTCAGGTAGTTTCAAGACTGCATGAGTGGTGCTTTCAAAGTTGGAAACAATCTTTGGGCCATCAGTCTCCCATTTCCAGATGACACGCAGCATAAGTACATGGTGATGCTAACAAGTCAAAAGAGATTCACGATACCCACTGGAGCTTTCCCTAATTCTAATTTTTTCTATGACCGCTTTTTTGCGTGCAGTCAAGTGCCTAAACAAAGGATGCGCGAGGGCGATTTAGGGGCCTGTGCTTCTTCCAAAGTCCTGCCGTGTTATACCAAGAACTGTGCTTAAATTGTACTTGGAATGCAAGCCGACCACCTCCTTGAGGATGCGTGACTCTAAGTGTAAAAGAGGAAAAGGGATCAAAAAGAGTGTTCTTCTCAAAAGAGTTCAACTAGGGGAATGAGGTTACATCCATTTAATGGAGGACAGTCTAGAAGTGTGTTCCTTAATCCTGTGTAGAGCTGAGGTAATCTGGCTCTCTCAAGGAAGAGTGCAGTGTGTTGCCTCTCTCTAGCCAACACTGGGGTGTCCCAAAAGGCCTACGGGGCTGAAGTTCCTTACCTGACCCTGAGCTTCCTGGCTTTACTCAGTATAATGGTAGCAGAACGGGTGTGCAACAAGGTCCCTAGGAGTGTGGAAAAGCTTACTACCGTGAAACTAAAGCAGAACAGTGAAGAAGGCCTGATGGAGCTTCTCCATACCTCCCGTTTGGCAAGGCAAATCAGGGCCTTACTTCGAGGCTAAGGCTCACGTGGACTTTCACTTTAGGTATAGAGCAGAGCAGGGTGAGCTTCCAACTAGGAACTGGAAGGGCAAGGTTTCGTAATGGAAAACTCAATATCTTCTCAGAACCATGCAGGCAGTGACTAAAACCCCGGCAACAACAATGCTTTTCAGGTATAAAGGAGGCCGCATGAACAGAGCTTTCCAAATGGGCAAAGAAGCCTTGTGCCATCAGTCTTGAAATAGTAAATTGGTACGCAGCATACACGCAGGACCAGAGCTTCCCGACTCTAGGCAGTTTTCTGATTCCGATATGGGTGCTGAAGCAAGGTCTCTAGGAGTCTTGGAAAACATACTACCGTTAAACTAAAGGAGAACAGCGATGAAGTCCTCATGGAGCTGCTGCACGCCTCCTCTTTCGCCAGGATAATCAGGGCATTACTTCGAGGCTAGTGCTCCCCTTGACTTTCACTTCAGTTATAGAGCAGAGCAGGTGAGCTTCCAACTAGGAACCGGAAGCACAAGGTTTCTTTCGGGAGAACTCATTTTCTACGCAGAAGCAGGCAGGCAGTAAGTAAAAGGACGGTAACAAGAGTGCTTTTCAAGTAGCTTCAAGACTGCATGAGTGGAGCTTTCAAAGTTGGAAAACAATCTTTGTGCCATCAGTCTCCCATTTCCAGATTGACACGCAGCATAAGGACATGTTGATGCTAACAAGTCAAAAGAGATTCACGATACCCACTGGGGCTTTCCCTTATTCAACCTGTTTCTACGACCACTTTTCTGCATGCAGCCAAGTGCCTAAACAAAGGATGCGACATGGAGACTTAGGGGCCTGTGCATCCTCCAAAGACCTGCAGTGTTACACCAAGAACTGTGCTTAAATTGTACTTGGAATGCAAGGCGATCGCCTCCTTGAGGATGCGTGACTCTTAGTGTAAAAGGTGAAAAGGGATTAGAAGCAGAGTGTTTTTCTCAATAGAGTTCAGCTATGGGAATGAGGTTACATCCATTGCATGGAGGAGTGTCTAGAAGTGTGTTCCTGAAACCTGTGTAGAGCTGAGGTAATCTGGCTCTCCCAAGGAAGAGTGCCGTGTGTTGCCTTTCTCTAGCTAACCCAGCAGTGTTCCAAAAGGCCTACGGGGCTGAAGTTTTTAGCTGCCCCTGAGGTTCTTGGCTCTACTCAGTATACTGGTACCGAAACAGGTGCTGAAGCAAGGTCCCTAGGAGTCTTAAAAAGCTTACTACAGTGAAACTAAAGCAGAACACTGAAGAAGGCCTGATGGAGCTGCTCCATACCTCCCGTTTGACAAGGCAATTCAGGGCCTTACTTCGAGGCTAAGGCTCACGTGGACTTTCACTTTAGGTATAGAGCAGAGCAGGGTGAGCTTCCAACTAGGAACTGGAAGCGCAAGGTTTCGTACGGGAAAACTCAATATCTTCTCAGAACCGTGCAGGCAGTGACTAAAACCCCGACAACAACAATGCTTTTCAGGTAGCTTCGAGGCCGCATGAACGGAGCTTTCCTAATGGGAGAAGAAGGCGTGTGCCATCAGTCTCCAATTTCTAGGTTGATACGCAGCATCCACGCAGGACCAGAGCTTCCTGTCTCTAGGCAGTTTTCTGATACCGAAACGTGTGCTGAAGCAAGGTTCCTAGGAGTCTTGGAAAGCTTACTACCGTTAAACTAAAGCAGAACTGCCATGAAGGCCTCATGGAGCTGCCTCATGCCTCCTGATTTGCAAGGATAATTAGGGCCTTACTTGGAGGTAACTGCTCACGTTGATTTTCACTTTTGGTATAGAGGAGAGCAGGGTGAGCTTCCAACTAGGAACTGGAAGGACAAGGTTTCTTTGGTGGAAATTCATTTTCTTCTCTGAGCCGGCAGTAACTAAGAGCCTGGTAACAGCAGTGCTTTTCAGGTAGTTTCAAGACTGCATGAGTGGTGCTTTCAAAGTTGGAAACAATCTTTGGGCCATCAGTCTCCCATTTCCAGATGACACGCAGCATAAGTACAGGGTGATGCTAACAAGTCAAAAGAGATTCACGATACCCACTGGAGCTTTCCCTAATTCTAATTTTTTCTACGACCGCTTTTTTGCGTGCAGTCAAGTGCCTAAACAAAGGATGTGCGAGGGCGATATAGGGGCCTGTGCTTCTTCCAAAGTCCTGCCGTGTTATACCAAGAACTGTGCTTAAATTGTACTTGGAATGCAAGCCGACCACCTCCTGAGGATGCGTGACTCTAAGTGTAATAGGGGAAAAGGGATTAAAAAGAGTGTTCTTCTCAAAAGAGTTCAACTAGGGGAATGAGGTTACATCCATTTAATGGAGGACAGTCTAGAAGTGTGTTCCTTAATCCTGTGTAGAGCTGAGGTAAACTGGCTCTCTCAAGGAAGAGTGCAGTGTGTTGCCTTTCTCTAGCCAACACTGGGGTGTCCCAAAAGGCCTACGGGGCTGAAGTTCCTTACCTGACCCTGAGCTTCCTGGCTTTACTCAGTATAATGGTAGCAGAACGGGTGTGCAACAAGGTCCCTAGGAGTGTGGAAAAGCTTACTACCGTGAAACTAAAGCAGAACAGTGAAGAAGGCCTGATGGAGCTTCTCCATACCTCCCGTTTGGCAAGGCAAATCAGGGCCTTACTTCGGGGCTAGGGCTCACGTGGACTTTCACTTTAGATATAGAGCAGAGCAGGGTGAGCTTCCAAGTAGGAAGTGGAAGCACAAGGTTTCGGACGGGAAAACTCAATATCTTCTCAGAACCGTGCAGGCAGTGACTAAAACCCCGGCAACAACAATGCTTTTCAGGTATAAAGGAGGCCGCATGAACAGAGCTTTCCAAATGGGCAAAGAAACCTTGTGCCATCAGTCTCCAAATAGTAAGTTGGTACGCAGCATACACGCAGGACCAGAGCTTCCCGGCTCTAGGCAGTTTTCTGATTGCGATAGGGGTGCTGAAGCAAGGTCTCTAGGAGTCTAGGAAAACTTACTACGGTTAAACTAAAGAACAGCGATGAAGGCCTCATGGAGCTGCTGCACGCCTCCCGTTTTGCCAGGATAATCAGGGCATTACTTCGAGGCTAGTGTTCCCTGACTTTCACTTTAGTTATAGAGCAGAGCAGTTGAGCTTCCAACTAGGAACTGGAAGCACAAGGTTTCTTTCGGGAGAACTCATTTTCTTCGCAGAAGCAGGCAGGCAGTAACTAAAAGGACGGTAACAAGAGTGCTTTTCAGGTAGCTTCCAGACTGCATGAGTGGAGCTTTCAAAATGGGAAAACAAGATTTGTGTCTCAGTCTCACATTTCCAGATTCACACGCAGCATAAGGAGATGTTGATGCTAACAAGTCAAAAGAGATTCACGCTACCCACTGGGGCTTTCCCTAATTCTAATTTTTTCTAGGTCCGATTTTTGCGTGCAGCCAAGTGCCTAAACAAAGGATGCGCCAGGAAACTTAGGGGCCTGTGCATCTTCCAAAGACCTGCAGTGTTACACCAAGAACTGTGCTTAAATTGTACTTGGAATGCAAGGCGACTGCCTCCTTGAGGATGCGTGACTCTAAGTGTAAAAGGTGAAAAGGGATTAGAAGCAGAGTGTTTTTCTCAATAGAGTTATGCTAGGGGAATGAGGTTACATCCATTGCATGGAGGACAGTCGAGAAGTGTGTTCCTGAAACCTGTGTAGAGCTGAGGTAATCTGGCTCTCCCAAGGAAGAGTGCCGTCTGTTGCCTTTCTCTAGCTAACCCAGCAGTGTTCCAAAAGGCCTACGGGGCTGAAGTTGTTAACTGCCCCTGAGGTTCTTGGCTCTACTCAGTATACTGGTACCGAAACAGGTGCTGAAGCAAGGTCCCTAGGAGTCTTGAAAAGCTTACTACAGTGAAACTAAAGCAGAACACTGAAGAAGGCCTGATGGAACCTCTCCATACCTCCCGTTTGGCAAGGCAAATCAGGGCCTACTTCGAGGCTAGGACTCACTACCGTTAAACTAAAGGAGAACAGCGAGGAAGGCCTCATGGAGCTGCTGCACGCCTCCCGTTTTGCCAGGTTAATCAGGGCTTTACTTCGAGGCTAGTGCTCCCCTTGACTTTCACTTTAGTTATAGAGCAGAGCAGGTGAGCTTCCAACTAGGAACTGGAAGCACAAGGTTTCTTTCGGGAGAACTCATTTTCTTCGCAGAAGCAGGCAGGCAGTAACTAAAAGGACAGTAACAACAGTGCTTTTCAGGTAGCTTCGAGACTGCATGAGTGAAGCTTTCAAAATAGGAAAACAAGATTTGCGTCTCAGTCTCACATTTCCAGATTCACACGCAGCATAAGGAGATGTTGATGCTAACAAGTCAAAAGAGATTCACGCTACCCACTGGGTTTTTCCTAATTCTAATTTTTTCTAGGTCCGATTTTTTCGTGCAGCCAAGTGCCTAAACAAAGGATGCGCCAGGAAACTTAGGGGCCTGTGCATCTTCCAAAGACCTGCAGTGTTACACCAAGAACTGTGCTTAAATTGTACTTGGAATGCAAGGCGACTGCCTCCTTGAGGATGCGTGACTCTAAGTGTAAAAGGTGAAAAGGGATTAGAAGCAGAGTGTTTTTCTCAATAGAGTTATGCTAGGGGAATGAGGTTACATCCATTGCATGGAGGACAGTCTAGAAGTGTGTTCCTGAAACCTGTGTAGAGCTGAGGTAATCTGGCTCTCCCAAGGAAGAGTGCCGTGTATTGCCTTTCTCTAGCTAACCCTGCAGTGTTCCAAAAGGCCTACGGGGCTGAAGTTGTTAACTGCCCCTGAGGTTCTTGGGTCTACTCAGTATACTGGTACCGAAACAGGTGCTGAAGCAAGGTCCCTAGGAGTCTTGAAAAGCTTACTACAGTGAAACTAAAGCAGAACACTGAAGAAGGCCTGATGGAGCTGCTCCATACCTCCCTTTTGGCAAGGCAATTCAGGGCCTTACTTCGAGGCTAAGGCTCACGTGGACTTTCACTTTAGGTATAGAGCAGAGCAGGGTGAGCTTCCAACTAGGAACTGGAAGCGCAAGGTTTCGTACGGGAAAACTCAATATCTTCTCAAAACCATGCAGGCAGTGACTAAAACCCCGGCAGCAACAATGCTTTTCAGGTATAAAGGAGGCCGCATGAACAGAGCTTTCCAAATGGGCAAAGAAGCCTTGTGCCATCAGTCTCCAAATAGTAAGTTGGTACGCAGCATACACGCAGGACCAGAGCTTCCCGACTCTAGGCAGTTTTCTGATTCCGATATGGGTGCTGAAGCAAGGTCTCTAGGAGTCTTGGAAAACATACTACCATTAAACTAAAGGAGATCAGCGATGAAGGCCTCATGGAGCTGCTGCACGCCTCCTCTTTCGCCAGGATAATCAGGGCATTATTTCGAGGCTAGTGCTCCCCTTGACTTTCACTTCAGTTATAGAGCAGAGCAGGTGAGCTTCCAACTAGGAACCGGAAGCACAAGGTTTCTTTCGGGAGAACTCATTTTCTATGCAGAAGCAGGCAGGCAGTAAGTAAAAGGACGGTAACAAGAGTGCTTTTCAAGTAGCTTCAAGACTGCATGAGTGGAGCTTTCAAAGTTGGAAAACAATCTTTGTGCCATCAGTCTCCCATTTCCAGATTGACACGCAGCATAAGGACATGTTGATGCTAACAAGTCAAAAAGATTCACGATACCCACTGGGGCTTTCCCTTATTCAACCTGTTTCTACGACCACTTTTCTGCATGCAGCCAAGTGCCTAAACAAAGGATGCGACATGGAGACATAGGGGCCTGTGCATCCTCCAAAGACCTGCAGTGTTACACCAAGAACTGTGGTTAAATTGTACTTGGAATGCAAGGCGATCGCCTCCTTGAGGATGCGTGACTCTTAGTGTAAAAGGTGAAAAGGGATTAGAAGCAGAGTGTTTTTCTCAATAGAGTTCAGCTATGGGAATGAGGTTACATCCATTGCATGGAAGACTGTCTAGAAGTGTGTTCCTGAAACCTGTGTAGAGCTGAGGTAATCTGGCTCTCCCAAGGAAGAGTGCCGTGTGTTGCCTTTCTCTAGCTAACCCAGCAGTGTTCCAAAAGGCCTACGGGGCTGAAGTTTTTAGCTGCCCCTGAGGTTCTTGGCTCTACTCAGTATACTGGTACCGAAACAGGTGCTGAAGCAAGGTCCCTAGGAGTCTTAAAAAGCTTACTACAGTGAAACTAAAGCAGAACACTGAAGAAGGCCTGATGGAGCTGCTCCATACCTCCCGTTTGACAAGGCAATTCAGGGCCTTACTTCGAGCCTAAGGCTCACGTGGACTTTCACTTTAGGTATAGAGCAGAGCAGGGTGAGCTTCCAACTAGGAACTGGAAGCGCAAGGTTTCGTACGGGAAAACTCAATATCTTCTCAGAACCGTGCAGGCAGTGACTAAAACCCCGACAACAACAATGCTTTTCAGGTAGCTTCGAGGCCGCATGAACGGAGCTTTCCTAATGGGAGAAGAAGGCTTGTGCCATCAGTCTCCAATTTCTAGGTTGATACGCAGCATCCACGCAGGACCAGAGCTTCCTGTCTCTAGGCAGTTTTCTGATACCGAAACGTGTGCTGAAGCAAGGTTCCTAGGAGTCTTGGAAAGCTTACTACCGTTAAACTAAAGCAGAACTGCCATGAAGGCCTCATGGAGCTGCCTCATGCCTCCTGATTTGCAAGGATAATTAGGGCCTTACTTGGAGGTAACTGCTCACGTTGATTTTCACTTTTGGTATAGAGGAGAGCAGGGTGAGCTTCCAACTAGGAACTGGAAGGACAAGGTTTCTTTGGTGAAAATTCATTTTCTTCTCTGAGCCGGCAGTAACTAAGAGCCTGGTAACAGCAGTGCTTTTCAGGTAGTTTCAAGACTGCATGAGTGGTGCTTTCAAAGTTGGAAACAATCTTTGGGCCATCAGTCTCCCATTTCCAGATGACACGCAGCATAAGTACATGGTGATGCTAACAAGTCAAAAGAGATTCACGATACCCACTGGAGCTTTCCCTAATTCTAATTTTTTCTACGACCGCTTTTTTGCGTGCAGTCAAGTGCCTAAACAAAGGATGCGCGAGGGCGATATAGGGGCCTGTGCTTCTTCCAAAGTCCTGCCGTGTTATACCAAGAACTGTGCTTAAATTGTACTTGGAATGCAAGCCGACCACCTCCTGAGGATGCGTGACTCTAAGTGTAATAGGGGAAAAGGGATTAAAAAGAGTGTTCTTCTCAAAAGAGTTCAACTAGGGGAATGAGGTTACATCCATTTAATGGAGGACAGTCTAGAAGTGTGTTCCTTAATCCTGTGTAGAGCTGAGGTAAACTGGCTCTCTCAAGGAAGAGTGCAGTGTGTTGCCTTTCTCTAGCCAACACTGGGGTGTCCCAAAAGGCCTACGGGGCTGAAGTTCCTTACCTGACCCTGAGCTTCCTGGCTTTACTCAGTATAATGGTAGCAGAACGGGTGTGCAACAAGGTCCCTAGGAGTGTGGAAAAGCTTACTACCGTGAAACTAAAGCAGAACAGTGAAGAAGGCCTGATGGAGCTTCTCCATACCTCCCGTTTGGCAAGGCAAATCAGGGCCTTACTTCGGGGCTAGGGCTCACGTGGACTTTCACTTTAGATATAGAGCAGAGCAGGGTGAGCTTCCAAGTAGGAAGTGGAAGCACAAGGTTTCGGACGGGAAAACTCAATATCTTCTCAGAACTGTGCAGGCAGTGACTAAAACCCCGGCAACAACAATGCTTTTCAGGTATAAAGGAGGCCGCATGAACAGAGCTTTCCAAATGGGCAAAGAAACCTTGTGCCATCAGTCTCCAAATAGTAAGTTGGTACGCAGCATACACGCAGGACCAGAGCTTCCCGGCTCTAGGCAGTTTTCTGATTGCGATAGGGGTGCTGAAGCAAGGTCTCTAGGAGTCTAGGAAAACTTACTACGGTTAAACTAAAGAACAGCGATGAAGGCCTCATGGAGCTGCTGCACGCCTCCCGTTTTGCCAGGATAATCAGGGCATTACTTCGAGGCTAGTGTTCCCTGACTTTCACTTTAGTTATAGAGCAGAGCAGTTGAGCTTCCAACTAGGAACTGGAAGCACAAGGTTTCTTTCGGGAGAACTCATTTTCTTCGCAGAAGCAGGCAGGCAGTAACTAAAAGGACGGTAACAAGAGTGCTTTTCAGGTAGCTTCCAGACTGCATGAGTGGAGCTTTCAAAATGGGAAAACAAGATTTGTGTCTCCGTCTCACATTTCCAGATTCACACGCAGCATAAGGAGATGTTGATGCTAACAAGTCAAAAGAGATTCACGCTACCCACTGGGGCTTTCCCTAATTCTAATTTTTTCTAGGTCTGATTTTTGCGTGCAGCCAAGTGCCTAAACAAAGGATGCGCCAGGAAACTTAGGGGCCTGTGCATCTTCCAAAGACCTGCAGTGTTACACCAAGAACTGTGCTTAAATTGTACTTGGAATGCAAGGCGACTGCCTCCTTGAGGATGCGTGACTCTAAGTGTAAAAGGTGAAAAGGGATTAGAAGCAGAGTGTTTTTCTCAATAGAGTTATGCTAGGGGAATGAGGTTACATCCATTGCATGGAGGACAGTCGAGAAGTGTGTTCCTGAAACCTGTGTAGAGCTGAGGTAATCTGGCTCTCCCAAGGAAGAGTGCCGTGTGTTGCCTTTCTCTAGCTAACCCAGCAGTGTTCCAAAAGGCCTACGGGGCTGAAGTTGTTAACTGCCCCTGAGGTTCTTGGCTCTACTCAGTATACTGGTACCGAAACAGGTGCTGAAGCAAGGTCCCTAGGAGTCTTGAAAAGCTTACTACAGTGAAACTAAAGCAGAACACTGAAGAAGGCCTGATGGAACCTCTCCATACCTCCCGTTTGGCAAGGCAAATCAGGGCCTACTTCGAGGCTAGGACTCACTACCGTTAAACTAAAGGAGAACAGCGAGGAAGGCCTCATGGAGCTGCTGCACGCCTCCCGTTTTGCCAGGTTAATCAGGGCTTTACTTCGAGGCTAGTGCTCCCCTTGACTTTCACTTTAGTTATAGAGCAGAGCAGGTGAGCTTCCAACTAGGAACTGGAAGCACAAGGTTTCTTTCGGGAGAACTCATTTTCTTCGCAGAAGCAGGCAGGCAGTAACTAAAAGGACAGTAACAACAGTGCTTTTCAGGTAGCTTCGAGACTGCATGAGTGAAGCTTTCAAAATAGGAAAACAAGATTTGCGTCTCAGTCTCACATTTCCAGATTCACACGCAGCATAAGGAGATGTTGATGCTAACAAGTCAAAAGAGATTCACGCTACCCACTGGGTTTTCCCTAATTCTAATTTTTTCTAGGTCCGATTTTTTCGTGCAGCCAAGTGCCTAAACAAAGGATGCGCCAGGAAACTTAGGGGCCTGTGCATCTTCCAAAGACCTGCAGTGTTACACCAAGAACTGTGCTTAAATTGTACTTGGAATGCAAGGCGACTGCCTCCTTGAGGATGCGTGACTCTAAGTGTAAAAGGTGAAAAGGGATTAGAAGCAGAGTGTTTTTCTCAATAGAGTTATGCTAGGGGAATGAGGTTACATCCATTGCATGGAGGACAGTCTAGAAGTGTGTTCCTGAAACCTGTGTAGAGCTGAGGTAATCTGGCTCTCCCAAGGAAGAGTGCCGTGTATTGCCTTTCTCTAGCTAACCCTGCAGTGTTCCAAAAGGCCTACGGGGCTGAAGTTGTTAACTGCCCCTGAGGTTCTTGGGTCTACTCAGTATACTGGTACCGAAACAGGTGCTGAAGCAAGGTCCCTAGGAGTCTTGAAAAGCTTACTACAGTGAAACTAAAGCAGAACACTGAAGAAGGCCTGATGGAGCTGCTCCATACCTCCCTTTTGGCAAGGCAATTCAGGGCCTTACTTCGAGGCTAAGGCTCACGTGGACTTTCACTTTAGGTATAGAGCAGAGCAGGGTGAGCTTCCAACTAGGAACTGGAAGCGCAAGGTTTCGTACGGGAAAACTCAATATCTTCTCAAAACCATGCAGGCAGTGACTAAAACCCCGGCAGCAACAATGCTTTTCAGGTATAAAGGAGGCCGCATGAACAGAGCTTTCCAAATGGGCAAAGAAGCCTTGTGCCATCAGTCTCCAAATAGTAAGTTGGTACGCAGCATACACGCAGGACCAGAGCTTCCCGACTCTAGGCAGTTTTCTGATTCCGATATGGGTGCTGAAGCAAGGTCTCTAGGAGTCTTGGAAAACATACTACCATTAAACTAAAGGAGATCAGCGATGAAGGCCTCATGGAGCTGCTGCACGCCTCCTCTTTCGCCAGGATAATCAGGGCATTATTTCGAGGCTAGTGCTCCCCTTGACTTTCACTTCAGTTATAGAGCAGAGCAGGTGAGCTTCCAACTAGGAACCGGAAGCACAAGGTTTCTTTCGGGAGAACTCATTTTCTATGCAGAAGCAGGCAGGCAGTAAGTAAAAGGACGGTAACAAGAGTGCTTTTCAAGTAGCTTCAAGACTGCATGAGTGGAGCTTTCAAAGTTGGAAAACAATCTTTGTGCCATCAGTCTCCCATTTCCAGATTGACACGCAGCATAAGGACATGTTGATGCTAACAAGTCAAAAAGATTCACGATACCCACTGGGGCTTTCCCTTATTCAACCTGTTTCTACGACCACTTTTCTGCATGCAG
This sequence comes from Balaenoptera physalus, assembly GCF_965194825.1. Taxonomy (NCBI): domain Eukaryota; kingdom Metazoa; phylum Chordata; class Mammalia; order Artiodactyla; family Balaenopteridae; genus Balaenoptera; species Balaenoptera physalus. The sequence goes on along the minus strand of NW_028125600.1, from coordinate 180,827 downwards.
CCAAGTGCCTAAACAAAGGATGCGACATGGAGACATAGGGGCCTGTGCATCCTCCAAAGACCTGCAGTGTTACACCAAGAACTGTGGTTAAATTGTACTTGGAATGCAAGGCGATCGCCTCCTTGAGGATGCGTGACTCTTAGTGTAAAAGGTGAAAAGGGATTAGAAGCAGAGTGTTTTTCTCAATAGAGTTCAGCTATGGGAATGAGGTTACATCCATTGCATGGAAGACTGTCTAGAAGTGTGTTCCTGAAACCTGTGTAGAGCTGAGGTAATCTGGCTCTCCCAAGGAAGAGTGCCGTGTGTTGCCTTTCTCTAGCTAACCCAGCAGTGTTCCAAAAGGCCTACGGGGCTGAAGTTTTTAGCTGCCCCTGAGGTTCTTGGCTCTACTCAGTATACTGGTACCGAAACAGGTGCTGAAGCAAGGTCCCTAGGAGTCTTAAAAAGCTTACTACAGTGAAACTAAAGCAGAACACTGAAGAAGGCCTGATGGAGCTGCTCCATACCTCCCGTTTGACAAGGCAATTCAGGGCCTTACTTCGAGCCTAAGGCTCACGTGGACTTTCACTTTAGGTATAGAGCAGAGCAGGGTGAGCTTCCAACTAGGAACTGGAAGCGCAAGGTTTCGTACGGGAAAACTCAATATCTTCTCAGAACCGTGCAGGCAGTGACTAAAACCCCGACAACAACAATGCTTTTCAGGTAGCTTCGAGGCCGCATGAACGGAGCTTTCCTAATGGGAGAAGAAGGCTTGTGCCATCAGTCTCCAATTTCTAGGTTGATACGCAGCATCCACGCAGGACCAGAGCTTCCTGTCTCTAGGCAGTTTTCTGATACCGAAACGTGTGCTGAAGCAAGGTTCCTAGGAGTCTTGGAAAGCTTACTACCGTTAAACTAAAGCAGAACTGCCATGAAGGCCTCATGGAGCTGCCTCATGCCTCCTGATTTGCAAGGATAATTAGGGCCTTACTTGGAGGTAACTGCTCACGTTGATTTTCACTTTTGGTATAGAGGAGAGCAGGGTGAGCTTCCAACTAGGAACTGGAAGGACAAGGTTTCTTTGGTGAAAATTCATTTTCTTCTCTGAGCCGGCAGTAACTAAGAGCCTGGTAACAGCAGTGCTTTTCAGGTAGTTTCAAGACTGCATGAGTGGTGCTTTCAAAGTTGGAAACAATCTTTGGGCCATCAGTCTCCCATTTCCAGATGACACGCAGCATAAGTACATGGTGATGCTAACAAGTCAAAAGAGATTCACGATACCCACTGGAGCTTTCCCTAATTCTAATTTTTTCTACGACCGCTTTTTTGCGTGCAGTCAAGTGCCTAAACAAAGGATGCGCGAGGGCGATATAGGGGCCTGTGCTTCTTCCAAAGTCCTGCCGTGTTATACCAAGAACTGTGCTTAAATTGTACTTGGAATGCAAGCCGACCACCTCCTGAGGATGCGTGACTCTAAGTGTAATAGGGGAAAAGGGATTAAAAAGAGTGTTCTTCTCAAAAGAGTTCAACTAGGGGAATGAGGTTACATCCATTTAATGGAGGACAGTCTAGAAGTGTGTTCCTTAATCCTGTGTAGAGCTGAGGTAAACTGGCTCTCTCAAGGAAGAGTGCAGTGTGTTGCCTTTCTCTAGCCAACACTGGGGTGTCCCAAAAGGCCTACGGGGCTGAAGTTCCTTACCTGACCCTGAGCTTCCTGGCTTTACTCAGTATAATGGTAGCAGAACGGGTGTGCAACAAGGTCCCTAGGAGTGTGGAAAAGCTTACTACCGTGAAACTAAAGCAGAACAGTGAAGAAGGCCTGATGGAGCTTCTCCATACCTCCCGTTTGGCAAGGCAAATCAGGGCCTTACTTCGGGGCTAGGGCTCACGTGGACTTTCACTTTAGATATAGAGCAGAGCAGGGTGAGCTTCCAAGTAGGAAGTGGAAGCACAAGGTTTCGGACGGGAAAACTCAATATCTTCTCAGAACCGTGCAGGCAGTGACTAAAACCCCGGCAACAACAATGCTTTTCAGGTATAAAGGAGGCCGCATGAACAGAGCTTTCCAAATGGGCAAAGAAACCTTGTGCCATCAGTCTCCAAATAGTAAGTTGGTACGCAGCATACACGCAGGACCAGAGCTTCCCGGCTCTAGGCAGTTTTCTGATTGCGATAGGGGTGCTGAAGCAAGGTCTCTAGGAGTCTAGGAAAACTTACTACGGTTAAACTAAAGAACAGCGATGAAGGCCTCATGGAGCTGCTGCACGCCTCCCGTTTTGCCAGGATAATCAGGGCATTACTTCGAGGCTAGTGTTCCCTGACTTTCACTTTAGTTATAGAGCAGAGCAGTTGAGCTTCCAACTAGGAACTGGAAGCACAAGGTTTCTTTCGGGAGAACTCATTTTCTTCGCAGAAGCAGGCAGGCAGTAACTAAAAGGACGGTAACAAGAGTGCTTTTCAGGTAGCTTCCAGACTGCATGAGTGGAGCTTTCAAAATGGGAAAACAAGATTTGTGTCTCCGTCTCACATTTCCAGATTCACACGCAGCATAAGGAGATGTTGATGCTAACAAGTCAAAAGAGATTCACGCTACCCACTGGGGCTTTCCCTAATTCTAATTTTTTCTAGGTCTGATTTTTGCGTGCAGCCAAGTGCCTAAACAAAGGATGCGCCAGGAAACTTAGGGGCCTGTGCATCTTCCAAAGACCTGCAGTGTTACACCAAGAACTGTGCTTAAATTGTACTTGGAATGCAAGGCGACTGCCTCCTTGAGGATGCGTGACTCTAAGTGTAAAAGGTGAAAAGGGATTAGAAGCAGAGTGTTTTTCTCAATAGAGTTATGCTAGGGGAATGAGGTTACATCCATTGCATGGAGGACAGTCGAGAAGTGTGTTCCTGAAACCTGTGTAGAGCTGAGGTAATCTGGCTCTCCCAAGGAAGAGTGCCGTGTGTTGCCTTTCTCTAGCTAACCCAGCAGTGTTCCAAAAGGCCTACGGGGCTGAAGTTGTTAACTGCCCCTGAGGTTCTTGGCTCTACTCAGTATACTGGTACCGAAACAGGTGCTGAAGCAAGGTCCCTAGGAGTCTTGAAAAGCTTACTACAGTGAAACTAAAGCAGAACACTGAAGAAGGCCTGATGGAACCTCTCCATACCTCCCGTTTGGCAAGGCAAATCAGGGCCTACTTCGAGGCTAGGACTCACTACCGTTAAACTAAAGGAGAACAGCGAGGAAGGCCTCATGGAGCTGCTGCACGCCTCCCGTTTTGCCAGGTTAATCAGGGCTTTACTTCGAGGCTAGTGCTCCCCTTGACTTTCACTTTAGTTATAGAGCAGAGCAGGTGAGCTTCCAACTAGGATTTGGAAGCACAAGGTTTCTTTCGGGAGAACTCATTTTCTTCGCAGAAGCAGGCAGGCAGTAACTAAAAGGACAGTAACAACAGTGCTTTTCAGGTAGCTTCGAGACTGCATGAGTGAAGCTTTCAAAATAGGAAAACAAGATTTGCGTCTCAGTCTCACATTTGCAGATTCACACGCAGCATAAGGAGATGTTGATGCTAACAAGTCAAAAGAGATTCACGCTACCCACTGGGGCTTTCCCTAATTCTAATTTTTTCTAGGTCCGATTTTTGCGTGCAGCCAAGTGCCTAAACAAAGGATGCGCCAGGAAACTTAGGGGCCTGTGCATCTTCCAAAGACCTGCAGTGTTACACCAAGAACTGTGCTTAAATTGTACTTGGAATGCAAGCCGACCACCTCCTTGAGGATGCGTGACTCTAAGTGTAAAAGAGGAAAAGGGATTAAAAAGAGTGTTCTTCTCAAAAGAGTTCAACTAGGGGAATGAGGTTACATCCATTTAATGGAGGACAGTCTAGAAGTGTGTTCCTGAATCCTGTGTAGAGCTGAGGTAATCTGGCTCTCTCAAGGAAGAGTGCAGTGTGTTGCCTTTCTCTAGCCAACACTGGGGTGTCCCAAAAGGCCTACGGGGCTGAAGTTCCTTACCTGACCCTGAGCTTCCTGGCTTTACTCAGTATAATGGTAGCAGAACGGGTGTGCAACAAGGTCCCTAGGAGTGTGGAAAAGCTTACTACCGTGAAACTAAAGCAGAACAGTGAAGAAGGCCTGATGGAGCTCCTCCATACCTCCCGTTTGGCAAGGCAAATCAGGGCCTACTTCGAGGCTAGGACTCACTACCGTTAAACTAAAGTAGAACAGCGATGAAGGCCTCATGGAGCTGCTGTACGCCTCCCGTTTAGCCAGGATAATCAGGGCATTACTTCGAGGCTAGTGCTCCCCTTGACTTTCACTTTAGTTATAGAGCAGAGCAGTTGAGCTTCCAGCTAGGAACTGGAAGCACAAGGTTTCTTTCGGGAGAACTCATTTTCTTCGCTGAAGCAGGCAGGCAGTAACTAAAATGACAGTAACAACAGTGCTTTTCAGGTAGCTTCGAGACTGAATGAGTGGAGCTTCCAAAATAGGAAAACAAGATTTGTGTCTCAGTCTCACATTTCCAGATTCACACGCAGCATAAGGAGATGTTGATGCTAACAAGTCAAAAGAGATTCACGCTACCCACTGGGGCTTTCCCTAATTCTAATTTTTTCTACGTCCGATTTTTGCGTGCAGCCAAGTGCCTAAACAAAGGATGCGCCAGGAAACTTAGGGGCCTGTGCATCTTCCAAAGACCTGCAGTGTTACACCAAGAACTGTGCTTAAATTGTACTTGGAATGCAAGCCGACCGCCTCCTTGAGGATGCGTGACTCTAAGTGTAAAAGGTGAAAAGGGATTAGAAGCAGAGTGTTTTTCTCAATAGAATTCAGCTATGGGAATGAGGTTACATCCATTGCATGGAAGACTGTCTAGAAGTGTGTTCCTGAAACCTGTGTAGAGCTGAGGTAATCTGGCTCTCCCAAGGAAGAGTGCCGTGTGTTGCCTTTCTCTAGCTAACCCAGCAGTGTTCCAAAAGGCCTACGGGCCTGAAGTTGTTAGCTGCCCCTGAGGTTCTTGGGTCTACTCAGTATACTGGTACCGAAACAGGTGCTGAAGCAAGGTCCCTAGGAGTCTTGAAAAGCTTACTACAGTGAAACTAAAGCAGAACACTGAAGAAGGCCTGATGGAGCTGCTCCATACCTCCCGTTTGACAAGGCAATTCAGGGCCTTACTTCGAGGCAAAGGCTCACGTGGACTTTCACTTTAGGTATAGAGCAGAGCAGGGTGAGCTTCCAACTAGGAACTGGAAGCGCAAGTTTTCGTACGGGAAAACTCAATATCTTCTCAGAACCATGCAGGCAGTGACTAAAACCCTGGCAACAACAATGCTTTTCAGGTATAAAGGAGGCCGCATGAACAGAGCTTTCCAAATGGGCAAAGAAGCCTTGTGCCATCAGTCTGAAAATAGTAAGTTGGTACGCAGCTTACACGCAGGACCAGAGCTTCCCGACTCTAGGCAGTGTTCTGATTCCGATATGGGTGCTGAAACAAGGTCTCTAGGAGTCTTGGAAAACATACTACCGTTAAACTAAAGGAGAACAGCGATGAAGGCCTCATGGAGCTGCTGCACGCCTCCTGTTTCGCCAGGATAATCAGAGCATTACTTCGAGGCTAGTGCTCCCCTTGACTTTCACTTCAGTTATAGAGCAGAGCAGGTGAGCTTCCAACTAGGAACCGGAAGCACAAGATTTCTTTCGGGAGAACTCATTTTCTTCGCAGAAGCAGGCAGGCAGTAAGTAAAAGGACGGTAACAAGAGTGCTTTTCAAGTAGCTTCAAGACTGCATGAGTGGAGCTTTCAAAGTTGGAAAACAATCTTTGTGCCATCAGTCTCCCATTTCCAGATTGACACGCAGCATAAGGGCATGTTGATGCTAACAAGTCAAAAGAGATTCACGATACCCACTGGGGCTTTCCCTTATTCAACCTGTTTCTACGACCACTTTTCTGCATGCAGCCAAGTGCCTAAACAAAGGATACGACATGGAGACTTAGGGGCCTGTGCATCCTCCAAAGACCTGCAGTGTTACACCAAGAACTGTGCTTAAATTGTACTTGGAATGCAAGGCGATCGCCTCCTTGAGGATGCGTGACTCTAAGTGTAAAAGGTGAAAAGGGATTAGAAGCAGAGTGTTTTTCTCAATAGAGTTCAGCTAGGGGAATGAGGTTACATCCATTGCATGGAGGACAGTCTAGAAGTGTGTTCCTGTAACCTGTGTAGAGCTGAGGTAATCTGGCTCTCCCAAGGAAGAGTGCCATGTGTTGCCTTTCTCTAGCCAACACTGGAGTGTTCCAAAAAGCCTACGGGGCTGAAGTTGTTCGCTGCCCCTGAGGTTCTTGGCTCTACTCAGTATACTGGTACCGAAACAGGTGCTGAAGCAAGGTTCCTAGGAGTCTTGAAAAGCTTACTACTGTGAAACTAAAGCAGAAGAGTGAAGAAGGCCTGATGGAGCTGCTCCATACCTCCCGTTTGGCAAGGCAAATCAGGGCCGACTTCGAGGATAGGTCTCACGTTGACTTTCACTTTAGGTATAGAGCAGAGCAGGGTGAGCTTCCAACTAGGAACTGGAAGCACAAGGTTTCTTTTGGGAAAACTCATTTTCTTCGCAGAAGCAGGCAGGCAGTGGATAAATCACCGGCAACAACAATGCTTTTCAGGTAGATTCGAGGCCGCATGAACAGAGCTTTCCTAATGGGAGAAGAAGGCTTGTGCCATCAGTCTCCAATTTCTAGGTTGATACGCAGCATCCACGCAGGACCAGAGCTTCCTGTCTCTAGGCAGTTTTCTGATACCGAAACGTGTGCTGAAGCAAGGTTCCTAGGAGTCTTGGAAAGCTTACTACCGTTAAACTAAAGCAGAACTGCCATGAAGGCCTCATGGAGCTGCCTCATGCCTCCTGATTTGCAAGGATAATTAGGGCCTTACTTGGAGGTAACTGCTCACGTTAATTTTCACTTTTGGTATAGAGGAGAGCAGGGTGAGCTTCCAACTAGGAACTGGAAGGACAAGGTTTCTTTGGTGAAAATTTATTTTCTTCTCTGAGCCGCAGTAACTAAGAGCCTGGTAACAGCAGTGCTTTTCAGGTAGTTTCAAGACTGCATGAGTGGTGCTTTCAAAGTTGGAAACAATCTTTGGGCCATCAGTCTCCCATTTCCAGATGACACGCAGCATAAGTACATGGTGATGCTAACAAGTCAAAAGAGATTCACGATACCCACTGGAGCTTTCCCTAATTCTAATTTTTTCTACGACCGCTTTTTTGCGTGCAGTCAAGTGCCTAAACAAAGGATGCGCGAGGGCGATATAGGGGCCTGTGCTTCTTCCAAAGTCCTGCCGTGTTATACCAAGAACTGTGCTTAAATTGTACTTGGAATGCAAGCCGACCACCTCCTGAGGATGCGTGACTCTAAGTGTAATAGGGGAAAAGGGATTAAAAAGAGTGTTCTTCTCAAAAGAGTTCAACTAGGGGAATGAGGTTACATCCATTTAATGGAGGACAGTCTAGAAGTGTGTTCCTGAATCCTGTGTAGAGCTGAGGTAAACTGGCTCTCTCAAGGAAGAGTGCAGTGTGTTGCCTTTCTCTAGCCAACACTGGGGTGTCCCAAAAGGCCTACGGGGCTGAAGTTCCTTACCTGACCCTGAGCTTCCTGGCTTTACTCAGTATAATGGTAGCAGAACGGGTGTGCAACAAGGTCCCTAGGAGTGTGGAAAAGCTTACTACCGTGAAACTAAAGCAGAACAGTGAAGAAGGCCTGATGGAGCTTCTCCATACCTCCCGTTTGGCAAGGCAAATCAGGGCCTTACTTCGGGGCTAGGGCTCACGTGGACTTTCACTTTAGATATAGAGCAGAGCAGGGTGAGCTTCCAAGTAGGAAGTGGAAGCACAAGGTTTCGGACGGGAAAACTCAATATCTTCTCAGAACCGTGCAGGCAGTGACTAAAACCCCGGCAACAACAATGCTTTTCAGGTATAAAGGAGGCCGCATGAACAGAGCTTTCCAAATGGGCAAAGAAACCTTGTGCCATCAGTCTCCAAATAGTAAGTTGGTACGCAGCATACACGCAGGACCAGAGCTTCCCGGCTCTAGGCAGTTTTCTGATTGCGATAGGGGTGCTGAAGCAAGGTCTCTAGGAGTCTAGGAAAACTTACTACGGTTAAACTAAAGAACAGCGATGAAGGCCTCATGGAGCTGCTGCACGCCTCCCGTTTTGCCAGGATAATCAGGGCATTACTTCGAGGCTAGTGTTCCCTGACTTTCACTTTAGTTATAGAGCAGAGCAGTTGAGCTTCCAACTAGGAACTGGAAGCACAAGGTTTCTTTCGGGAGAACTCATTTTCTTCGCAGAAGCAGGCAGGCAGTAACTAAAAGGACGGTAACAAGAGTGCTTTTCAGGTAGCTTCCAGACTGCATGAGTGGAGCTTTCAAAATGGGAAAACAAGATTTGTGTCTCCGTCTCACATTTCCAGATTCACACGCAGCATAAGGAGATGTTGATGCTAACAAGTCAAAAGAGATTCACGCTACCCACTGGGGCTTTCCCTAATTCTAATTTTTTCTAGGTCTGATTTTTGCGTGCAGCCAAGTGCCTAAACAAAGGATGCGCCAGGAAACTTAGGGGCCTGTGCATCTTCCAAAGACCTGCAGTGTTACACCAAGAACTGTGCTTAAATTGTACTTGGAATGCAAGGCGACTGCCTCCTTGAGGATGCGTGACTCTAAGTGTAAAAGGTGAAAAGGGATTAGAAGCAGAGTGTTTTTCTCAATAGAGTTATGCTAGGGGAATGAGGTTACATCCATTGCATGGAGGACAGTCGAGAAGTGTGTTCCTGAAACCTGTGTAGAGCTGAGGTAATCTGGCTCTCCCAAGGAAGAGTGCCGTGTGTTGCCTTTCTCTAGCTAACCCAGCAGTGTTCCAAAAGGCCTACGGGGCTGAAGTTGTTAACTGCCCCTGAGGTTCTTGGCTCTACTCAGTATACTGGTACCGAAACAGGTGCTGAAGCAAGGTCCCTAGGAGTCTTGAAAAGCTTACTACAGTGAAACTAAAGCAGAACACTGAAGAAGGCCTGATGGAACCTCTCCATACCTCCCGTTTGGCAAGGCAAATCAGGGCCTACTTCGAGGCTAGGACTCACTACCGTTAAACTAAAGGAGAACAGCGAGGAAGGCCTCATGGAGCTGCTGCACGCCTCCCGTTTTGCCAGGTTAATCAGGGCTTTACTTCGAGGCTAGTGCTCCCCTTGACTTTCACTTTAGTTATAGAGCAGAGCAGGTGAGCTTCCAACTAGGAACTGGAAGCACAAGGTTTCTTTCGGGAGAACTCATTTTCTTCGCAGAAGCAGGCAGGCAGTAACTAAAAGGACAGTAACAACAGTGCTTTTCAGGTAGCTTCGAGACTGCATGAGTGAAGCTTTCAAAATAGGAAAACAAGATTTGCGTCTCAGTCTCACATTTCCAGATTCACACGCAGCATAAGGAGATGTTGATGCTAACAAGTCAAAAGAGATTCACGCTACCCACTGGGTTTTCCCTAATTCTAATTTTTTCTAGGTCCGATTTTTTCGTGCAGCCAAGTGCCTAAACAAAGGATGCGCCAGGAAACTTAGGGGCCTGTGCATCTTCCAAAGACCTGCAGTGTTACACCAAGAACTGTGCTTAAATTGTACTTGGAATGCAAGGCGACTGCCTCCTTGAGGATGCGTGACTCTAAGTGTAAAAGGTGAAAAGGGATTAGAAGCAGAGTGTTTTTCTCAATAGAGTTATGCTAGGGGAATGAGGTTACATCCATTGCATGGAGGACAGTCTAGAAGTGTGTTCCTGAAACCTGTGTAGAGCTGAGGTAATCTGGCTCTCCCAAGGAAGAGTGCCGTGTATTGCCTTTCTCTAGCTAACCCTGCAGTGTTCCAAAAGGCCTACGGGGCTGAAGTTGTTAACTGCCCCTGAGGTTCTTGGGTCTACTCAGTATACTGGTACCGAAACAGGTGCTGAAGCAAGGTCCCTAGGAGTCTTGAAAAGCTTACTACAGTGAAACTAAAGCAGAACACTGAAGAAGGCCTGATGGAGCTGCTCCATACCTCCCTTTTGGCAAGGCAATTCAGGGCCTTACTTCGAGGCTAAGGCTCACGTGGACTTTCACTTTAGGTATAGAGCAGAGCAGGGTGAGCTTCCAACTAGGAACTGGAAGCGCAAGGTTTCGTACGGGAAAACTCAATATCTTCTCAAAACCATGCAGGCAGTGACTAAAACCCCGGCAGCAACAATGCTTTTCAGGTATAAAGGAGGCCGCATGAACAGAGCTTTCCAAATGGGCAAAGAAGCCTTGTGCCATCAGTCTCCAAATAGTAAGTTGGTACGCAGCATACACGCAGGACCAGAGCTTCCCGACTCTAGGCAGTTTTCTGATTCCGATATGGGTGCTGAAGCAAGGTCTCTAGGAGTCTTGGAAAACATACTACCATTAAACTAAAGGAGATCAGCGATGAAGGCCTCATGGAGCTGCTGCACGCCTCCTCTTTCGCCAGGATAATCAGGGCATTATTTCGAGGCTAGTGCTCCCCTTGACTTTCACTTCAGTTATAGAGCAGAGCAGGTGAGCTTCCAACTAGGAACCGGAAGCACAAGGTTTCTTTCGGGAGAACTCATTTTCTATGCAGAAGCAGGCAGGCAGTAAGTAAAAGGACGGTAACAAGAGTGCTTTTCAAGTAGCTTCAAGACTGCATGAGTGGAGCTTTCAAAGTTGGAAAACAATCTTTGTGCCATCAGTCTCCCATTTCCAGATTGACACGCAGCATAAGGACATGTTGATGCTAACAAGTCAAAAAGATTCACGATACCCACTGGGGCTTTCCCTTATTCAACCTGTTTCTACGACCACTTTTCTGCATGCAGCCAAGTGCCTAAACAAAGGATGCGACATGGAGACATAGGGGCCTGTGCATCCTCCAAAGACCTGCAGTGTTACACCAAGAACTGTGGTTAAATTGTACTTGGAATGCAAGGCGATCGCCTCCTTGAGGATGCGTGACTCTTAGTGTAAAAGGTGAAAAGGGATTAGAAGCAGAGTGTTTTTCTCAATAGAGTTCAGCTATGGGAATGAGGTTACATCCATTGCATGGAAGACTGTCTAGAAGTGTGTTCCTGAAACCTGTGTAGAGCTGAGGTAATCTGGCTCTCCCAAGGAAGAGTGCCGTGTGTTGCCTTTCTCTAGCTAACCCAGCAGTGTTCCAAAAGGCCTACGGGGCTGAAGTTTTTAGCTGCCCCTGAGGTTCTTGGCTCTACTCAGTATACTGGTACCGAAACAGGTGCTGAAGCAAGGTCCCTAGGAGTCTTAAAAAGCTTACTACAGTGAAACTAAAGCAGAACACTGAAGAAGGCCTGATGGAGCTGCTCCATACCTCCCGTTTGACAAGGCAATTCAGGGCCTTACTTCGAGCCTAAGGCTCACGTGGACTTTCACTTTAGGTATAGAGCAGAGCAGGGTGAGCTTCCAACTAGGAACTGGAAGCGCAAGGTTTCGTACGGGAAAACTCAATATCTTCTCAGAACCGTGCAGGCAGTGACTAAAACCCCGACAACAACAATGCTTTTCAGGTAGCTTCGAGGCCGCATGAACGGAGCTTTCCTAATGGGAGAAGAAGGCTTGTGCCATCAGTCTCCAATTTCTAGGTTGATACGCAGCATCCACGCAGGACCAGAGCTTCCTGTCTCTAGGCAGTTTTCTGATACCGAAACGTGTGCTGAAGCAAGGTTCCTAGGAGTCTTGGAAAGCTTACTACCGTTAAACTAAAGCAGAACTGCCATGAAGGCCTCATGGAGCTGCCTCATGCCTCCTGATTTGCAAGGATAATTAGGGCCTTACTTGGAGGTAACTGCTCACGTTGATTTTCACTTTTGGTATAGAGGAGAGCAGGGTGAGCTTCCAACTAGGAACTGGAAGGACAAGGTTTCTTTGGTGAAAATTCATTTTCTTCTCTGAGCCGGCAGTAACTAAGAGCCTGGTAACAGCAGTGCTTTTCAGGTAGTTTCAAGACTGCATGAGTGGTGCTTTCAAAGTTGGAAACAATCTTTGGGCCATCAGTCTCCCATTTCCAGATGACACGCAGCATAAGTACATGGTGATGCTAACAAGTCAAAAGAGATTCACGATACCCACTGGAGCTTTCCCTAATTCTAATTTTTTCTACGACCGCTTTTTTGCGTGCAGTCAAGTGCCTAAACAAAGGATGCGCGAGGGCGATATAGGGGCCTGTGCTTCTTCCAAAGTCCTGCCGTGTTATACCAAGAACTGTGCTTAAATTGTACTTGGAATGCAAGCCGACCACCTCCTGAGGATGCGTGACTCTAAGTGTAATAGGGGAAAAGGGATTAAAAAGAGTGTTCTTCTCAAAAGAGTTCAACTAGGGGAATGAGGTTACATCCATTTAATGGAGGACAGTCTAGAAGTGTGTTCCTTAATCCTGTGTAGAGCTGAGGTAAACTGGCTCTCTCAAGGAAGAGTGCAGTGTGTTGCCTTTCTCTAGCCAACACTGGGGTGTCCCAAAAGGCCTACGGGGCTGAAGTTCCTTACCTGACCCTGAGCTTCCTGGCTTTACTCAGTATAATGGTAGCAGAACGGGTGTGCAACAAGGTCCCTAGGAGTGTGGAAAAGCTTACTACCGTGAAACTAAAGCAGAACAGTGAAGAAGGCCTGATGGAGCTTCTCCATACCTCCCGTTTGGCAAGGCAAATCAGGGCCTTACTTCGGGGCTAGGGCTCACGTGGACTTTCACTTTAGATATAGAGCAGAGCAGGGTGAGCTTCCAAGTAGGAAGTGGAAGCACAAGGTTTCGGACGGGAAAACTCAATATCTTCTCAGAACCGTGCAGGCAGTGACTAAAACCCCGGCAACAACAATGCTTTTCAGGTATAAAGGAGGCCGCATGAACAGAGCTTTCCAAATGGGCAAAGAAACCTTGTGCCATCAGTCTCCAAATAGTAAGTTGGTACGCAGCATACACGCAGGACCAGAGCTTCCCGGCTCTAGGCAGTTTTCTGATTGCGATAGGGGTGCTGAAGCAAGGTCTCTAGGAGTCTAGGAAAACTTACTACGGTTAAACTAAAGAACAGCGATGAAGGCCTCATGGAGCTGCTGCACGCCTCCCGTTTTGCCAGGATAATCAGGGCATTACTTCGAGGCTAGTGTTCCCTGACTTTCACTTTAGTTATAGAGCAGAGCAGTTGAGCTTCCAACTAGGAACTGGAAGCACAAGGTTTCTTTCGGGAGAACTCATTTTCTTCGCAGAAGCAGGCAGGCAGTAACTAAAAGGATGGTAACAAGAGTGCTTTTCAGGTAGCTTCCAGACTGCATGAGTGGAGCTTTCAAAATGGGAAAACAAGATTTGTGTCTCCGTCTCACATTTCCAGATTCACACGCAGCATAAGGAGATGTTGATGCTAACAAGTCAAAAGAGATTCACGCTACCCACTGGGGCTTTCCCTAATTCTAATTTTTTCTAGGTCTGATTTTTGCGTGCAGCCAAGTGCCTAAACAAAGGATGCGCCAGGAAACTTAGGGGCCTGTGCATCTTCCAAAGACCTGCAGTGTTACACCAAGAACTGTGCTTAAATTGCACTTGGAATGCAAGGCGACTGCCTCCTTGAGGATGCGTGACTCTAAGTGTAAAAGGTGAAAAGGGATTAGAAGCAGAGTGTTTTTCTCAATAGAGTTATGCTAGGGGAATGAGGTTACATCCATTGCATGGAGGACAGTCGAGAAGTGTGTTCCTGAAACCTGTGTAGAGCTGAGGTAATCTGGCTCTCCCAAGGAAGAGTGCCGTGTGTTGCCTTTCTCTAGCTAACCCAGCAGTGTTCCAAAAGGCCTACGGGGCTGAAGTTGTTAACTGCCCCTGAGGTTCTTGGCTCTACTCAGTATACTGGTACCGAAACAGGTGCTGAAGCAAGGTCCCTAGGAGTCTTGAAAAGCTTACTACAGTGAAACTAAAGCAGAACACTGAAGAAGGCCTGATGGAACCTCTCCATACCTCCCGTTTGGCAAGGCAAATCAGGGCCTACTTCGAGGCTAGGACTCACTACCGTTAAACTAAAGGAGAACAGCGAGGAAGGCCTCATGGAGCTGCTGCACGCCTCCCGTTTTGCCAGGTTAATCAGGGCTTTACTTCGAGGCTAGTGCTCCCCTTGACTTTCACTTTAGTTATAGAGCAGAGCAGGTGAGCTTCCAACTAGGATTTGGAAGCACAAGGTTTCTTTCGGGAGAACTCATTTTCTTCGCAGAAGCAGGCAGGCAGTAACTAAAAGGACAGTAACAACAGTGCTTTTCAGGTAGCTTCGAGACTGCATGAGTGAAGCTTTCAAAATAGGAAAACAAGATTTGCGTCTCAGTCTCACATTTGCAGATTCACACGCAGCATAAGGAGATGTTGATGCTAACAAGTCAAAAGAGATTCACGCTACCCACTGGGGCTTTCCCTAATTCTAATTTTTTCTAGGTCCGATTTTTGCGTGCAGCCAAGTGCCTAAACAAAGGATGCGCCAGGAAACTTAGGGGCCTGTGCATCTTCCAAAGACCTGCAGTGTTACACCAAGAACTGTGCTTAAATTGTACTTGGAATGCAAGCCGACCACCTCCTTGAGGATGCGTGACTCTAAGTGTAAAAGAGGAAAAGGGATTAAAAAGAGTGTTCTTCTCAAAAGAGTTCAACTAGGGGAATGAGGTTACATCCATTTAATGGAGGACAGTCTAGAAGTGTGTTCCTGAATCCTGTGTAGAGCTGAGGTAATCTGGCTCTCTCAAGGAAGAGTGCAGTGTGTTGCCTTTCTCTAGCCAACACTGGGGTGTCCCAAAAGGCCTACGGGGCTGAAGTTCCTTACCTGACCCTGAGCTTCCTGGCTTTACTCAGTATAATGGTAGCAGAACGGGTGTGCAACAAGGTCCCTAGGAGTGTGGAAAAGCTTACTACCGTGAAACTAAAGCAGAACAGTGAAGAAGGCCTGATGGAGCTCCTCCATACCTCCCGTTTGGCAAGGCAAATCAGGGCCTACTTCGAGGCTAGGACTCACTACCGTTAAACTAAAGTAGAACAGCGATGAAGGCCTCATGGAGCTGCTGTACGCCTCCCGTTTAGCCAGGATAATCAGGGCATTACTTCGAGGCTAGTGCTCCCCTTGACTTTCACTTTAGTTATAGAGCAGAGCAGTTGAGCTTCCAGCTAGGAACTGGAAGCACAAGGTTTCTTTCGGGAGAACTCATTTTCTTCGCTGAAGCAGGCAGGCAGTAACTAAAATGACAGTAACAACAGTGCTTTTCAGGTAGCTTCGAGACTGAATGAGTGGAGCTTCCAAAATAGGAAAACAAGATTTGTGTCTCAGTCTCACATTTCCAGATTCACACGCAGCATAAGGAGATGTTGATGCTAACAAGTCAAAAGAGATTCACGCTACCCACTGGGGCTTTCCCTAATTCTAATTTTTTCTACGTCCGATTTTTGCGTGCAGCCAAGTGCCTAAACAAAGGATGCGCCAGGAAACTTAGGGGCCTGTGCATCTTCCAAAGACCTGCAGTGTTACACCAAGAACTGTGCTTAAATTGTACTTGGAATGCAAGCCGACCGCCTCCTTGAGGATGCGTGACTCTAAGTGTAAAAGGTGAAAAGGGATTAGAAGCAGAGTGTTTTTCTCAATAGAATTCAGCTATGGGAATGAGGTTACATCCATTGCATGGAAGACTGTCTAGAAGTGTGTTCCTGAAACCTGTGTAGAGCTGAGGTAATCTGGCTCTCCCAAGGAAGAGTGCCGTGTGTTGCCTTTCTCTAGCTAACCCAGCAGTGTTCCAAAAGGCCTACGGGCCTGAAGTTGTTAGCTGCCCCTGAGGTTCTTGGGTCTACTCAGTATACTGGTACCGAAACAGGTGCTGAAGCAAGGTCCCTAGGAGTCTTGAAAAGCTTACTACAGTGAAACTAAAGCAGAACACTGAAGAAGGCCTGATGGAGCTGCTCCATACCTCCCGTTTGACAAGGCAATTCAGGGCCTTACTTCGAGGCAAAGGCTCACGTGGACTTTCACTTTAGGTATAGAGCAGAGCAGGGTGAGCTTCCAACTAGGAACTGGAAGCGCAAGTTTTCGTACGGGAAAACTCAATATCTTCTCAGAACCATGCAGGCAGTGACTAAAACCCTGGCAACAACAATGCTTTTCAGGTATAAAGGAGGCCGCATGAACAGAGCTTTCCAAATGGGCAAAGAAGCCTTGTGCCATCAGTCTGAAAATAGTAAGTTGGTACGCAGCTTACACGCAGGACCAGAGCTTCCCGACTCTAGGCAGTGTTCTGATTCCGATATGGGTGCTGAAACAAGGTCTCTAGGAGTCTTGGAAAACATACTACCGTTAAACTAAAGGAGAACAGCGATGAAGGCCTCATGGAGCTGCTGCACGCCTCCTGTTTCGCCAGGATAATCAGAGCATTACTTCGAGGCTAGTGCTCCCCTTGACTTTCACTTCAGTTATAGAGCAGAGCAGGTGAGCTTCCAACTAGGAACCGGAAGCACAAGATTTCTTTCGGGAGAACTCATTTTCTTCGCAGAAGCAGGCAGGCAGTAAGTAAAAGGACGGTAACAAGAGTGCTTTTCAAGTAGCTTCAAGACTGCATGAGTGGAGCTTTCAAAGTTGGAAAACAATCTTTGTGCCATCAGTCTCCCATTTCCAGATTGACACGCAGCATAAGGGCATGTTGATGCTAACAAGTCAAAAGAGATTCACGATACCCACTGGGGCTTTCCCTTATTCAACCTGTTTCTACGACCACTTTTCTGCATGCAGCCAAGTGCCTAAACAAAGGATACGACATGGAGACTTAGGGGCCTGTGCATCCTCCAAAGACCTGCAGTGTTACACCAAGAACTGTGCTTAAATTGTACTTGGAATGCAAGGCGATCGCCTCCTTGAGGATGCGTGACTCTAAGTGTAAAAGGTGAAAAGGGATTAGAAGCAGAGTGTTTTTCTCAATAGAGTTCAGCTAGGGGAATGAGGTTACATCCATTGCATGGAGGACAGTCTAGAAGTGTGTTCCTGTAACCTGTGTAGAGCTGAGGTAATCTGGCTCTCCCAAGGAAGAGTGCCATGTGTTGCCTTTCTCTAGCCAACACTGGAGTGTTCCAAAAAGCCTACGGGGCTGAAGTTGTTCGCTGCCCCTGAGGTTCTTGGCTCTACTCAGTATACTGGTACCGAAACAGGTGCTGAAGCAAGGTTCCTAGGAGTCTTGAAAAGCTTACTACTGTGAAACTAAAGCAGAAGAGTGAAGAAGGCCTGATGGAGCTGCTCCATACCTCCCGTTTGGCAAGGCAAATCAGGGCCGACTTCGAGGATAGGTCTCACGTTGACTTTCACTTTAGGTATAGAGCAGAGCAGGGTGAGCTTCCAACTAGGAACTGGAAGCACAAGGTTTCTTTTGGGAAAACTCATTTTCTTCGCAGAAGCAGGCAGGCAGTGGATAAATCACCGGCAACAACAATGCTTTTCAGGTAGATTCGAGGCCGCATGAACAGAGCTTTCCTAATGGGAGAAGAAGGCTTGTGCCATCAGTCTCCAATTTCTAGGTTGATACGCAGCATCCACGCAGGACCAGAGCTTCCTGTCTCTAGGCAGTTTTCTGATACCGAAACGTGTGCTGAAGCAAGGTTCCTAGGAGTCTTGGAAAGCTTACTACCGTTAAACTAAAGCAGAACTGCCATGAAGGCCTCATGGAGCTGCCTCATGCCTCCTGATTTGCAAGGATAATTAGGGCCTTACTTGGAGGTAACTGCTCACGTTAATTTTCACTTTTGGTATAGAGGAGAGCAGGGTGAGCTTCCAAGTAGGAATTGGAAGGACAAGGTTTCTTTGGTGAAAATTTATTTTCTTCTCTGAGCCGCAGTAACTAAGAGCCTGGTAACAGCAGTGCTTTTCAGGTAGTTTCAAGACTGCATGAGTGGTGCTTTCAAAGTTGGAAACAATCTTTGGGCCATCAGTCTCCCATTTCCAGATGACACGCAGCATAAGTACATGGTGATGCTAACAAGTCAAAAGAGATTCACGATACCCACTGGAGCTTTCCCTAATTCTAATTTTTTCTACGACCGCTTTTTTGCGTGCAGTCAAGTGCCTAAACAAAGGATGCGCGAGGGCGATTTAGGGGCCTGTGCTTCTTCCAAAGTCCTGCCGTGTTATACCAAGAACTGTGCTTAAATTGTACTTGGAATGCAAGCCGACCACCTCCTTGAGGATGCGTGACTCTAAGTGTAAAAGAGGAAAAGGGATTAAAAAGAGTGTTCTTCTCAAAAGAGTTCAACTAGGGGAATGAGGTTACATCCATTTAATGGAGGACAGTCTAGAAGTGTGTTCCTGAATCCTGTGTAGAGCTGAGGTAATCTGGCTCTCTCAAGGAAGAGTGCAGTGTGTTGCCTTTCTCTAGCCAACACTGGGGTGTCCCAAAAGGCCTACGGGGCTGAAGTTCCTTACCTGACCCTGAGCTTCCTGGCTTTACTCAGTATAATGGTAGCAGAACGGGTGTGCAACAAGGTCCCTAGGAGTGTGGAAAAGCTTACTACCGTGAAACTAAAGCAGAACAGTGAAGAAGGCCTGATGGAGCTCCTCCATACCTCCCGTTTGGCAAGGCAAATCAGGGCCTACTTCGAGGCTAGGACTCACTACCGTTAAACTAAAGTAGAACAGCGATGAAGGCCTCATGGAGCTGCTGTACGCCTCCCGTTTTGCCAGGATAATCAGGGCATTACTTCGAGGCTTGTGCTCCCCTTGACTTTCACTTTAGTTATAGAGCAGAGCAGGTGAGCTTCCAACTAGGAACTGGAAGCACAAGGTTTCTTTGGGGAGAACTCATTTTCTTCGCTGAAGCAGGCAGGCAGTAACTAAACTGACAGTAACAACAGTGCTTTTCAGGTAGCTTCGAGACTGAATGAGTGGAGCTTCCAAAATAGGAAAACAAGATTTGTGTCTCAGTCTCACATTTCCAGATTCACACGCAGCATAAGGAGATGTTGATGCTAACAAGTCAAAAGAGATTCACGCTACCCACTGGGGCTTTCCCTAATTCTAATTTTTTCTACGTCCGATTTTTGCGTGCAGCCAAGTGCCTAAACAAAGGATGCACCAGGAAACTTAGGGGCCTGTGCATCTTCCAAAGACCTGCAGTGTTACACCAAGAACTGTGCTTAAATTGTACTTGGAATGCAAGCCGACCGCCTCCTTGAGGATGCGTGACTCTAAGTGTAAAAGGTGAAAAGGGATTAGAAGCAGAGTGTTTTTCTCAATAGAATTCAGCTATGGGAATGAGGTTACATCCATTGCATGGAAGACTGTCTAGAAGTGTGTTCCTGAAACCTGTGTAGAGCTGAGGTAATCTGGCTCTCCCAAGGAAGAGTGCCGTGTGTTGCCTTTCTCTAGCTAACCCAGCAGTGTTCCAAAAGGCCTACGGGCCTGAAGTTGTTAGCTGCCCCTGAGGTTCTTGGGTCTACTCAGTATACTGGTACCGAAACAGGTGCTGAAGCAAGGTCCCTAGGAGTCTTGAAAAGCTTACTACAGTGAAACTAAAGCAGAACACTGAAGAAGGCCTGATGGAGCTGCTCCATACCTCCCGTTTGACAAGGCAATTCAGGGCCTTACTTCGAGGCAAAGGCTCACGTGGACTTTCACTTTAGGTATAGAGCAGAGCAGGGTGAGCTTCCAACTAGGAACTGGAAGCGCAAGTTTTCGTACGGGAAAACTCAATATCTTCTCAGAACCATGCAGGCAGTGACTAAAACCCTGGCAACAACAATGCTTTTCAGGTATAAAGGAGGCCGCATGAACAGAGCTTTCCAAATGGGCAAAGAAGCCTTGTGCCATCAGTCTGAAAATAGTAAGTTGGTACGCAGCTTACACGCAGGACCAGAGCTTCCCGACTCTAGGCAGTGTTCTGATTCCGATATGGGTGCTGAAACAAGGTCTCTAGGAGTCTTGGAAAACATACTACCGTTAAACTAAAGGAGAACAGCGATGAAGGCCTCATGGAGCTGCTGCACGCCTCCTGTTTCGCCAGGATAATCAGAGCATTACTTCGAGGCTAGTGCTCCCCTTGACTTTCACTTCAGTTATAGAGCAGAGCAGGTGAGCTTCCAACTAGGAACCGGAAGCACAAGATTTCTTTCGGGAGAACTCATTTTCTTCGCAGAAGCAGGCAGGCAGTAAGTAAAAGGACGGTAACAAGAGTGCTTTTCAAGTAGCTTCAAGACTGCATGAGTGGAGCTTTCAAAGTTGGAAAACAATCTTTGTGCCATCAGTCTCCCATTTCCAGATTGACACGCAGCATAAGGGCATGTTGATGCTAACAAGTCAAAAGAGATTCACGATACCCACTGGGGCTTTCCCTTATTCAACCTGTTTCTACGACCACTTTTCTGCATGCAGCCAAGTGCCTAAACAAAGGATACGACATGGAGACTTAGGGGCCTGTGCATCCTCCAAAGACCTGCAGTGTTACACCAAGAACTGTGCTTAAATTGTACTTGGAATGCAAGGCGATCGCCTCCTTGAGGATGCGTGACTCTAAGTGTAAAAGGTGAAAAGGGATTAGAAGCAGAGTGTTTTTCTCAATAGAGTTCAGCTAGGGGAATGAGGTTACATCCATTGCATGGAGGACAGTCTAGAAGTGTGTTCCTGTAACCTGTGTAGAGCTGAGGTAATCTGGCTCTCCCAAGGAAGAGTGCCATGTGTTGCCTTTCTCTAGCCAACACTGGAGTGTTCCAAAAAGCCTACGGGGCTGAAGTTGTTCGCTGCCCCTGAGGTTCTTGGCTCTACTCAGTATACTGGTACCGAAACAGGTGCTGAAGCAAGGTTCCTAGGAGTCTTGAAAAGCTTACTACTGTGAAACTAAAGCAGAAGAGTGAAGAAGGCCTGATGGAGCTGCTCCATACCTCCCGTTTGGCAAGGCAAATCAGGGCCGACTTCGAGGATAGGTCTCACGTTGACTTTCACTTTAGGTATAGAGCAGAGCAGGGTGAGCTTCCAACTAGGAACTGGAAGCACAAGGTTTCTTTTGGGAAAACTCATTTTCTTCGCAGAAGCAGGCAGGCAGTGGATAAATCACCGGCAACAACAATGCTTTTCAGGTAGATTCGAGGCCGCATGAACAGAGCTTTCCTAATGGGAGAAGAAGGCTTGTGCCATCAGTCTCCAATTTCTAGGTTGATACGCAGCATCCACGCAGGACCAGAGCTTCCTGTCTCTAGGCAGTTTTCTGATACCGAAACGTGTGCTGAAGCAAGGTTCCTAGGAGTCTTGGAAAGCTTACTACCGTTAAACTAAAGCAGAACTGCCATGAAGGCCTCATGGAGCTGCCTCATGCCTCCTGATTTGCAAGGATAATTAGGGCCTTACTTGGAGGTAACTGCTCACGTTAATTTTCACTTTTGGTATAGAGGAGAGCAGGGTGAGCTTCCAAGTAGGAATTGGAAGGACAAGGTTTCTTTGGTGAAAATTTATTTTCTTCTCTGAGCCGCAGTAACTAAGAGCCTGGTAACAGCAGTGCTTTTCAGGTAGTTTCAAGACTGCATGAGTGGTGCTTTCAAAGTTGGAAACAATCTTTGGGCCATCAGTCTCCCATTTCCAGATGACACGCAGCATAAGTACATGGTGATGCTAACAAGTCAAAAGAGATTCACGATACCCACTGGAGCTTTCCCTAATTCTAATTTTTTCTACGACCGCTTTTTTGCGTGCAGTCAAGTGCCTAAACAAAGGATGCGCGAGGGCGATTTAGGGGCCTGTGCTTCTTCCAAAGTCCTGCCGTGTTATACCAAGAACTGTGCTTAAATTGTACTTGGAATGCAAGCCGACCACCTCCTTGAGGATGCGTGACTCTAAGTGTAAAAGAGGAAAAGGGATTAAAAAGAGTGTTCTTCTCAAAAGAGTTCAACTAGGGGAATGAGGTTACATCCATTTAATGGAGGACAGTCTAGAAGTGTGTTCCTGAATCCTGTGTAGAGCTGAGGTAATCTGGCTCTCTCAAGGAAGAGTGCAGTGTGTTGCCTTTCTCTAGCCAACACTGGGGTGTCCCAAAAGGCCTACGGGGCTGAAGTTCCTTACCTGACCCTGAGCTTCCTGGCTTTACTCAGTATAATGGTAGCAGAACGGGTGTGCAACAAGGTCCCTAGGAGTGTGGAAAAGCTTACTACCGTGAAACTAAAGCAGAACAGTGAAGAAGGCCTGATGGAGCTCCTCCATACCTCCCGTTTGGCAAGGCAAATCAGGGCCTACTTCGAGGCTAGGACTCACTACCGTTAAACTAAAGTAGAACAGCGATGAAGGCCTCATGGAGCTGCTGTACGCCTCCCGTTTTGCCAGGATAATCAGGGCATTACTTCGAGGCTTGTGCTCCCCTTGACTTTCACTTTAGTTATAGAGCAGAGCAGGTGAGCTTCCAACTAGGAACTGGAAGCACAAGGTTTCTTTGGGGAGAACTCATTTTCTTCGCTGAAGCAGGCAGGCAGTAACTAAACTGACAGTAACAACAGTGCTTTTCAGGTAGCTTCGAGACTGAATGAGTGGAGCTTCCAAAATAGGAAAACAAGATTTGTGTCTCAGTCTCACATTTCCAGATTCACACGCAGCATAAGGAGATGTTGATGCTAACAAGTCAAAAGAGATTCACGCTACCCACTGGGGCTTTCCCTAATTCTAATTTTTTCTACGTCCGATTTTTGCGTGCAGCCAAGTGCCTAAACAAAGGATGCACCAGGAAACTTAGGGGCCTGTGCATCTTCCAAAGACCTGCAGTGTTACACCAAGAACTGTGCTTAAATTGTACTTGGAATGCAAGCCGACCGCCTCCTTGAGGATGCGTGACTCTAAGTGTAAAAGGTGAAAAGGGATTAGAAGCAGAGTGTTTTTCTCAATAGAATTCAGCTATGGGAATGAGGTTACATCCATTGCATGGAAGACTGTCTAGAAGTGTGTTCCTGAAACCTGTGTAGAGCTGAGGTAATCTGGCTCTCCCAAGGAAGAGTGCCGTGTGTTGCCTTTCTCTAGCTAACCCAGCAGTGTTCCAAAAGGCCTACGGGCCTGAAGTTGTTAGCTGCCCCTGAGGTTCTTGGGTCTACTCAGTATACTGGTACCGAAACAGGTGCTGAAGCAAGGTCCCTAGGAGTCTTGAAAAGCTTACTACAGTGAAACTAAAGCAGAACACTGAAGAAGGCCTGATGGAGCTGCTCCATACCTCCCGTTTGACAAGGCAATTCAGGGCCTTACTTCGAGGCAAAGGCTCACGTGGACTTTCACTTTAGGTATAGAGCAGAGCAGGGTGAGCTTCCAACTAGGAACTGGAAGCGCAAGTTTTCGTACGGGAAAACTCAATATCTTCTCAGAACCATGCAGGCAGTGACTAAAACCCTGGCAACAACAATGCTTTTCAGGTATAAAGGAGGCCGCATGAACAGAGCTTTCCAAATGGGCAAAGAAGCCTTGTGCCATCAGTCTGAAAATAGTAAGTTGGTACGCAGCTTACACGCAGGACCAGAGCTTCCCGACTCTAGGCAGTGTTCTGATTCCGATATGGGTGCTGAAACAAGGTCTCTAGGAGTCTTGGAAAACATACTACCGTTAAACTAAAGGAGAACAGCGATGAAGGCCTCATGGAGCTGCTGCACGCCTCCTGTTTCGCCAGGATAATCAGAGCATTACTTCGAGGCTAGTGCTCCCCTTGACTTTCACTTCAGTTATAGAGCAGAGCAGGTGAGCTTCCAACTAGGAACCGGAAGCACAAGATTTCTTTCGGGAGAACTCATTTTCTTCGCAGAAGCAGGCAGGCAGTAAGTAAAAGGACGGTAACAAGAGTGCTTTTCAAGTAGCTTCAAGACTGCATGAGTGGAGCTTTCAAAGTTGGAAAACAATCTTTGTGCCATCAGTCTCCCATTTCCAGATTGACACGCAGCATAAGGGCATGTTGATGCTAACAAGTCAAAAGAGATTCACGATACCCACTGGGGCTTTCCCTTATTCAACCTGTTTCTACGACCACTTTTCTGCATGCAGCCAAGTGCCTAAACAAAGGATACGACATGGAGACTTAGGGGCCTGTGCATCCTCCAAAGACCTGCAGTGTTACACCAAGAACTGTGCTTAAATTGTACTTGGAATGCAAGGCGATCGCCTCCTTGAGGATGCGTGACTCTAAGTGTAAAAGGTGAAAAGGGATTAGAAGCAGAGTGTTTTTCTCAATAGAGTTCAGCTAGGGGAATGAGGTTACATCCATTGCATGGAGGACAGTCTAGAAGTGTGTTCCTGTAACCTGTGTAGAGCTGAGGTAATCTGGCTCTCCCAAGGAAGAGTGCCATGTGTTGCCTTTCTCTAGCCAACACTGGAGTGTTCCAAAAAGCCTACGGGGCTGAAGTTGTTCGCTGCCCCTGAGGTTCTTGGCTCTACTCAGTATACTGGTACCGAAACAGGTGCTGAAGCAAGGTTCCTAGGAGTCTTGAAAAGCTTACTACTGTGAAACTAAAGCAGAAGAGTGAAGAAGGCCTGATGGAGCTGCTCCATACCTCCCGTTTGGCAAGGCAAATCAGGGCCGACTTCGAGGATAGGTCTCACGTTGACTTTCACTTTAGGTATAGAGCAGACCAGGGTGAGCTTCCAACTAGGAACTGGAAGCACAAGGTTTCTTTTGGGAAAACTCATTTTCTTCGCAGAAGCAGGCAGGCAGTGGATAAATCACCGGCAACAACAATGCTTTTCAGGTAGATTCGAGGCCGCATGAACAGAGCTTTCCTAATGGGAGAAGAAGGCTTGTGCCATCAGTCTCCAATTTCTAGGTTGATACGCAGCATCCACGCAGGACCAGAGCTTCCTGTCTCTAGGCAGTTTTCTGATACCGAAACGTGTGCTGAAGCAAGGTTCCTAGGAGTCTTGGAAAGCTTACTACCGTTAAACTAAAGCAGAACTGCCATGAAGGCCTCATGGAGCTGCCTCATGCCTCCTGATTTGCAAGGATAATTAGGGCCTTACTTGGAGGTAACTGCTCACGTTAATTTTCACTTTTGGTATAGAGGAGAGCAGGGTGAGCTTCCAAGTAGGAATTGGAAGGACAAGGTTTCTTTGGTGAAAATTTATTTTCTTCTCTGAGCCGCAGTAACTAAGAGCCTGGTAACAGCAGTGCTTTTCAGGTAGTTTCAAGACTGCATGAGTGGTGCTTTCAAAGTTGGAAACAATCTTTGGGCCATCAGTCTCCCATTTCCAGATGACACGCAGCATAAGTACATGGTGATGCTAACAAGTCAAAAGAGATTCACGATACCCACTGGAGCTTTCCCTAATTCTAATTTTTTCTACGACCGCTTTTTTGCGTGCAGTCAAGTGCCTAAACAAAGGATGCGCGAGGGCGATTTAGGGGCCTGTGCTTCTTCCAAAGTCCTGCCGTGTTATACCAAGAACTGTGCTTAAATTGTACTTGGAATGCAAGCCGACCACCTCCTTGAGGATGCGTGACTCTAAGTGTAAAAGAGGAAAAGGGATTAAAAAGAGTGTTCTTCTCAAAAGAGTTCAACTAGGGGAATGAGGTTACATCCATTTAATGGAGGACAGTCTAGAAGTGTGTTCCTGAATCCTGTGTAGAGCTGAGGTAATCTGGCTCTCTCAAGGAAGAGTGCAGTGTGTTGCCTTTCTCTAGCCAACACTGGGGTGTCCCAAAAGGCCTACGGGGCTGAAGTTCCTTACCTGACCCTGAGCTTCCTGGCTTTACTCAGTATAATGGTAGCAGAACGGGTGTGCAACAAGGTCCCTAGGAGTGTGGAAAAGCTTACTACCGTGAAACTAAAGCAGAACAGTGAAGAAGGCCTGATGGAGCTCCTCCATACCTCCCGTTTGGCAAGGCAAATCAGGGCCTACTTCGAGGCTAGGACTCACTACCGTTAAACTAAAGTAGAACAGCGATGAAGGCCTCATGGAGCTGCTGTACGCCTCCCGTTTTGCCAGGATAATCAGGGCATTACTTCGAGGCTTGTGCTCCCCTTGACTTTCACTTTAGTTATAGAGCAGAGCAGGTGAGCTTCCAACTAGGAACTGGAAGCACAAGGTTTCTTTGGGGAGAACTCATTTTCTTCGCTGAAGCAGGCAGGCAGTAACTAAACTGACAGTAACAACAGTGCTTTTCAGGTAGCTTCGAGACTGAATGAGTGGAGCTTCCAAAATAGGAAAACAAGATTTGTGTCTCAGTCTCACATTTCCAGATTCACACGCAGCATAAGGAGATGTTGATGCTAACAAGTCAAAAGAGATTCACGCTACCCACTGGGGCTTTCCCTAATTCTAATTTTTTCTACGTCCGATTTTTGCGTGCAGCCAAGTGCCTAAACAAAGGATGCACCAGGAAACTTAGGGGCCTGTGCATCTTCCAAAGACCTGCAGTGTTACACCAAGAACTGTGCTTAAATTGTACTTGGAATGCAAGCCGACCGCCTCCTTGAGGATGTGTGACTCTAAGTGTAAAAGGTGAAAAGGGATTAGAAGCAGAGTGTTTTTCTCAATAGAATTCAGCTATGGGAATGAGGTTACATCCATTGCATGGAAGACTGTCTAGAAGTGTGTTCCTGAAACCTGTGTAGAGCTGAGGTAATCTGGCTCTCCCAAGGAAGAGTGCCGTGTGTTGCCTTTCTCTAGCTAACCCAGCAGTGTTCCAAAAGGCCTACGGGCCTGAAGTTGTTAGCTGCCCCTGAGGTTCTTGGGTCTACTCAGTATACTGGTACCGAAACAGGTGCTGAAGCAAGGTCCCTAGGAGTCTTGAAAAGCTTACTACAGTGAAACTAAAGCAGAACACTGAAGAAGGCCTGATGGAGCTGCTCCATACCTCCCGTTTGACAAGGCAATTCAGGGCCTTACTTCGAGGCAAAGGCTCACGTGGACTTTCACTTTAGGTATAGAGCAGAGCAGGGTGAGCTTCCAACTAGGAACTGGAAGCGCAAGTTTTCGTACGGGAAAACTCAATATCTTCTCAGAACCATGCAGGCAGTGACTAAAACCCTGGCAACAACAATGCTTTTCAGGTATAAAGGAGGCCGCATGAACAGAGCTTTCCAAATGGGCAAAGAAGCCTTGTGCCATCAGTCTGAAAATAGTAAGTTGGTACGCAGCTTACACGCAGGACCAGAGCTTCCCGACTCTAGGCAGTGTTCTGATTCCGATATGGGTGCTGAAACAAGGTCTCTAGGAGTCTTGGAAAACATACTACCGTTAAACTAAAGGAGAACAGCGATGAAGGCCTCATGGAGCTGCTGCACGCCTCCTGTTTCGCCAGGATAATCAGAGCATTACTTCGAGGCTAGTGCTCCCCTTGACTTTCACTTCAGTTATAGAGCAGAGCAGGTGAGCTTCCAACTAGGAACCGGAAGCACAAGATTTCTTTCGGGAGAACTCATTTTCTTCGCAGAAGCAGGCAGGCAGTAAGTAAAAGGACGGTAACAAGAGTGCTTTTCAAGTAGCTTCAAGACTGCATGAGTGGAGCTTTCAAAGTTGGAAAACAATCTTTGTGCCATCAGTCTCCCATTTCCAGATTGACACGCAGCATAAGGGCATGTTGATGCTAACAAGTCAAAAGAGATTCACGATACCCACTGGGGCTTTCCCTTATTCAACCTGTTTCTACGACCACTTTTCTGCATGCAGCCAAGTGCCTAAACAAAGGATACGACATGGAGACTTAGGGGCCTGTGCATCCTCCAAAGACCTGCAGTGTTACACCAAGAACTGTGCTTAAATTGTACTTGGAATGCAAGGCGATCGCCTCCTTGAGGATGCGTGACTCTAAGTGTAAAAGGTGAAAAGGGATTAGAAGCAGAGTGTTTTTCTCAATAGAGTTCAGCTAGGGGAATGAGGTTACATCCATTGCATGGAGGACAGTCTAGAAGTGTGTTCCTGTAACCTGTGTAGAGCTGAGGTAATCTGGCTCTCCCAAGGAAGAGTGCCATGTGTTGCCTTTCTCTAGCCAACACTGGAGTGTTCCAAAAAGCCTACGGGGCTGAAGTTGTTCGCTGCCCCTGAGGTTCTTGGCTCTACTCAGTATACTGGTACCGAAACAGGTGCTGAAGCAAGGTTCCTAGGAGTCTTGAAAAGCTTACTACTGTGAAACTAAAGCAGAAGAGTGAAGAAGGCCTGATGGAGCTGCTCCATACCTCCCGTTTGGCAAGGCAAATCAGGGCCGACTTCGAGGATAGGTCTCACGTTGACTTTCACTTTAGGTATAGAGCAGAGCAGGGTGAGCTTCCAACTAGGAACTGGAAGCACAAGGTTTCTTTTGGGAAAACTCATTTTCTTCGCAGAAGCAGGCAGGCAGTGGATAAATCACCGGCAACAACAATGCTTTTCAGGTAGATTCGAGGCCGCATGAACAGAGCTTTCCTAATGGGAGAAGAAGGCTTGTGCCATCAGTCTCCAATTTCTAGGTTGATACGCAGCATCCACGCAGGACCAGAGCTTCCTGTCTCTAGGCAGTTTTCTGATACCGAAACGTGTGCTGAAGCAAGGTTCCTAGGAGTCTTGGAAAGCTTACTACCGTTAAACTAAAGCAGAACTGCCATGAAGGCCTCATGGAGCTGCCTCATGCCTCCTGATTTGCAAGGATAATTAGGGCCTTTCTTGGAGGTAACTGCTCACGTTAATTTTCACTTTTGGTATAGAGGAGAGCAGGGTGAGCTTCCAAGTAGGAATTGGAAGGACAAGGTTTCTTTGGTGAAAATTTATTTTCTTCTCTGAGCCGCAGTAACTAAGAGCCTGGTAACAGCAGTGCTTTTCAGGTAGTTTCAAGACTGCATGAGTGGTGCTTTCAAAGTTGGAAACAATCTTTGGGCCATCAGTCTCCCATTTCCAGATGACACGCAGCATAAGTACATGGTGATGCTAACAAGTCAAAAGAGATTCACGATACCCACTGGAGCTTTCCCTAATTCTAATTTTTTCTACGACCGCTTTTTTGCGTGCAGTCAAGTGCCTAAACAAAGGATGCGCGAGGGCGATTTAGGGGCCTGTGCTTCTTCCAAAGTCCTGCCGTGTTATACCAAGAACTGTGCTTAAATTGTACTTGGAATGCAAGCCGACCACCTCCTTGAGGATGCGTGACTCTAAGTGTAAAAGAGGAAAAGGGATTAAAAAGAGTGTTCTTCTCAAAAGAGTTCAACTAGGGGAATGAGGTTACATCCATTTAATGGAGGACAGTCTAGAAGTGTGTTCCTGAATCCTGTGTAGAGCTGAGGTAATCTGGCTCTCTCAAGGAAGAGTGCAGTGTGTTGCCTTTCTCTAGCCAACACTGGGGTGTCCCAAAAGGCCTACGGGGCTGAAGTTCCTTACCTGACCCTGAGCTTCCTGGCTTTACTCAGTATAATGGTAGCAGAACGGGTGTGCAACAAGGTCCCTAGGAGTGTGGAAAAGCTTACTACCGTGAAACTAAAGCAGAACAGTGAAGAAGGCCTGATGGAGCTCCTCCATACCTCCCGTTTGGCAAGGCAAATCAGGGCCTACTTCGAGGCTAGGACTCACTACCGTTAAACTAAAGTAGAACAGCGATGAAGGCCTCATGGAGCTGCTGTACGCCTCCCGTTTTGCCAGGATAATCAGGGCATTACTTCGAGGCTTGTGCTCCCCTTGACTTTCACTTTAGTTATAGAGCAGAGCAGGTGAGCTTCCAACTAGGAACTGGAAGCACAAGGTTTCTTTGGGGAGAACTCATTTTCTTCGCTGAAGCAGGCAGGCAGTAACTAAACTGACAGTAACAACAGTGCTTTTCAGGTAGCTTCGAGACTGAATGAGTGGAGCTTCCAAAATAGGAAAACAAGATTTGTGTCTCAGTCTCACATTTCCAGATTCACACGCAGCATAAGGAGATGTTGATGCTAACAAGTCAAAAGAGATTCACGCTACCCACTGGGGCTTTCCCTAATTCTAATTTTTTCTACGTCCGATTTTTGCGTGCAGCCAAGTGCCTAAACAAAGGATGCACCAGGAAACTTAGGGGCCTGTGCATCTTCCAAAGACCTGCAGTGTTACACCAAGAACTGTGCTTAAATTGTACTTGGAATGCAAGCCGACCGCCTCCTTGAGGATGCGTGACTCTAAGTGTAAAAGGTGAAAAGGGATTAGAAGCAGAGTGTTTTTCTCAATAGAATTCAGCTATGGGAATGAGGTTACATCCATTGCATGGAAGACTGTCTAGAAGTGTGTTCCTGAAACCTGTGTAGAGCTGAGGTAATCTGGCTCTCCCAAGGAAGAGTGCCGTGTGTTGCCTTTCTCTAGCTAACCCAGCAGTGTTCCAAAAGGCCTACGGGCCTGAAGTTGTTAGCTGCCCCTGAGGTTCTTGGGTCTACTCAGTATACTGGTACCGAAACAGGTGCTGAAGCAAGGTCCCTAGGAGTCTTGAAAAGCTTACTACAGTGAAACTAAAGCAGAACACTGAAGAAGGCCTGATGGAGCTGCTCCATACCTCCCGTTTGACAAGGCAATTCAGGGCCTTACTTCGAGGCAAAGGCTCACGTGGACTTTCACTTTAGGTATAGAGCAGAGCAGGGTGAGCTTCCAACTAGGAACTGGAAGCGCAAGTTTTCGTACGGGAAAACTCAATATCTTCTCAGAACCATGCAGGCAGTGACTAAAACCCTGGCAACAACAATGCTTTTCAGGTATAAAGGAGGCCGCATGAACAGAGCTTTCCAAATGGGCAAAGAAGCCTTGTGCCATCAGTCTGAAAATAGTAAGTTGGTACGCAGCTTACACGCAGGACCAGAGCTTCCCGACTCTAGGCAGTGTTCTGATTCCGATATGGGTGCTGAAACAAGGTCTCTAGGAGTCTTGGAAAACATACTACCGTTAAACTAAAGGAGAACAGCGATGAAGGCCTCATGGAGCTGCTGCACGCCTCCTGTTTCGCCAGGATAATCAGAGCATTACTTCGAGGCTAGTGCTCCCCTTGACTTTCACTTCAGTTATAGAGCAGAGCAGGTGAGCTTCCAACTAGGAACCGGAAGCACAAGATTTCTTTCGGGAGAACTCATTTTCTTCGCAGAAGCAGGCAGGCAGTAAGTAAAAGGACGGTAACAAGAGTGCTTTTCAAGTAGCTTCAAGACTGCATGAGTGGAGCTTTCAAAGTTGGAAAACAATCTTTGTGCCATCAGTCTCCCATTTCCAGATTGACACGCAGCATAAGGGCATGTTGATGCTAACAAGTCAAAAGAGATTCACGATACCCACTGGGGCTTTCCCTTATTCAACCTGTTTCTACGACCACTTTTCTGCATGCAGCCAAGTGCCTAAACAAAGGATACGACATGGAGACTTAGGGGCCTGTGCATCCTCCAAAGACCTGCAGTGTTACACCAAGAACTGTGCTTAAATTGTACTTGGAATGCAAGGCGATCGCCTCCTTGAGGATGCGTGACTCTAAGTGTAAAAGGTGAAAAGGGATTAGAAGCAGAGTGTTTTTCTCAATAGAGTTCAGCTAGGGGAATGAGGTTACATCCATTGCATGGAGGACAGTCTAGAAGTGTGTTCCTGTAACCTGTGTAGAGCTGAGGTAATCTGGCTCTCCCAAGGAAGAGTGCCATGTGTTGCCTTTCTCTAGCCAACACTGGAGTGTTCCAAAAAGCCTACGGGGCTGAAGTTGTTCGCTGCCCCTGAGGTTCTTGGCTCTACTCAGTATACTGGTACCGAAACAGGTGCTGAAGCAAGGTTCCTAGGAGTCTTGAAAAGCTTACTACTGTGAAACTAAAGCAGAAGAGTGAAGAAGGCCTGATGGAGCTGCTCCATACCTCCCGTTTGGCAAGGCAAATCAGGGCCGACTTCGAGGATAGGTCTCACGTTGACTTTCACTTTAGGTATAGAGCAGAGCAGGGTGAGCTTCCAACTAGGAACTGGAAGCACAAGGTTTCTTTTGGGAAAACTCATTTTCTTCGCAGAAGCAGGCAGGCAGTGGATAAATCACCGGCAACAACAATGCTTTTCAGGTAGATTCGAGGCCGCATGAACAGAGCTTTCCTAATGGGAGAAGAAGGCTTGTGCCATCAGTCTCCAATTTCTAGGTTGATACGCAGCATCCACGCAGGACCAGAGCTTCCTGTCTCTAGGCAGTTTTCTGATACCGAAACGTGTGCTGAAGCAAGGTTCCTAGGAGTCTTGGAAAGCTTACTACCGTTAAACTAAAGCAGAACTGCCATGAAGGCCTCATGGAGCTGCCTCATGCCTCCTGATTTGCAAGGATAATTAGGGCCTTACTTGGAGGTAACTGCTCACGTTAATTTTCACTTTTGGTATAGAGGAGAGCAGGGTGAGCTTCCAAGTAGGAATTGGAAGGACAAGGTTTCTTTGGTGAAAATTTATTTTCTTCTCTGAGCCGCAGTAACTAAGAGCCTGGTAACAGCAGTGCTTTTCAGGTAGTTTCAAGACTGCATGAGTGGTGCTTTCAAAGTTGGAAACAATCTTTGGGCCATCAGTCTCCCATTTCCAGATGACACGCAGCATAAGTACATGGTGATGCTAACAAGTCAAAAGAGATTCACGATACCCA
Organism: Balaenoptera physalus; assembly: GCF_965194825.1. Lineage (NCBI taxonomy): Eukaryota > Metazoa > Chordata > Mammalia > Artiodactyla > Balaenopteridae > Balaenoptera > Balaenoptera physalus. Next base: position 148,307 of record NW_028125600.1, on the reverse strand, counting down.
CTGGAGCTTTCCCTAATTCTAATTTTTTCTACGACCGCTTTTTTGCGTGCAGTCAAGTGCCTAAACAAAGGATGCGCGAGGGCGATTTAGGGGCCTGTGCTTCTTCCAAAGTCCTGCCGTGTTATACCAAGAACTGTGCTTAAATTGTACTTGGAATGCAAGCCGACCACCTCCTTGAGGATGCGTGACTCTAAGTGTAAAAGAGGAAAAGGGATTAAAAAGAGTGTTCTTCTCAAAAGAGTTCAACTAGGGGAATGAGGTTACATCCATTTAATGGAGGACAGTCTAGAAGTGTGTTCCTGAATCCTGTGTAGAGCTGAGGTAATCTGGCTCTCTCAAGGAAGAGTGCAGTGTGTTGCCTTTCTCTAGCCAACACTGGGGTGTCCCAAAAGGCCTACGGGGCTGAAGTTCCTTACCTGACCCTGAGCTTCCTGGCTTTACTCAGTATAATGGTAGCAGAACGGGTGTGCAACAAGGTCCCTAGGAGTGTGGAAAAGCTTACTACCGTGAAACTAAAGCAGAACAGTGAAGAAGGCCTGATGGAGCTCCTCCATACCTCCCGTTTGGCAAGGCAAATCAGGGCCTACTTCGAGGCTAGGACTCACTACCGTTAAACTAAAGTAGAACAGCGATGAAGGCCTCATGGAGCTGCTGTACGCCTCCCGTTTTGCCAGGATAATCAGGGCATTACTTCGAGGCTTGTGCTCCCCTTGACTTTCACTTTAGTTATAGAGCAGAGCAGGTGAGCTTCCAACTAGGAACTGGAAGCACAAGGTTTCTTTGGGGAGAACTCATTTTCTTCGCTGAAGCAGGCAGGCAGTAACTAAACTGACAGTAACAACAGTGCTTTTCAGGTAGCTTCGAGACTGAATGAGTGGAGCTTCCAAAATAGGAAAACAAGATTTGTGTCTCAGTCTCACATTTCCAGATTCACACGCAGCATAAGGAGATGTTGATGCTAACAAGTCAAAAGAGATTCACGCTACCCACTGGGGCTTTCCCTAATTCTAATTTTTTCTACGTCCGATTTTTGCGTGCAGCCAAGTGCCTAAACAAAGGATGCACCAGGAAACTTAGGGGCCTGTGCATCTTCCAAAGACCTGCAGTGTTACACCAAGAACTGTGCTTAAATTGTACTTGGAATGCAAGCCGACCGCCTCCTTGAGGATGCGTGACTCTAAGTGTAAAAGGTGAAAAGGGATTAGAAGCAGAGTGTTTTTCTCAATAGAATTCAGCTATGGGAATGAGGTTACATCCATTGCATGGAAGACTGTCTAGAAGTGTGTTCCTGAAACCTGTGTAGAGCTGAGGTAATCTGGCTCTCCCAAGGAAGAGTGCCGTGTGTTGCCTTTCTCTAGCTAACCCAGCAGTGTTCCAAAAGGCCTACGGGCCTGAAGTTGTTAGCTGCCCCTGAGGTTCTTGGGTCTACTCAGTATACTGGTACCGAAACAGGTGCTGAAGCAAGGTCCCTAGGAGTCTTGAAAAGCTTACTACAGTGAAACTAAAGCAGAACACTGAAGAAGGCCTGATGGAGCTGCTCCATACCTCCCGTTTGACAAGGCAATTCAGGGCCTTACTTCGAGGCAAAGGCTCACGTGGACTTTCACTTTAGGTATAGAGCAGAGCAGGGTGAGCTTCCAACTAGGAACTGGAAGCGCAAGTTTTCGTACGGGAAAACTCAATATCTTCTCAGAACCATGCAGGCAGTGACTAAAACCCTGGCAACAACAATGCTTTTCAGGTATAAAGGAGGCCGCATGAACAGAGCTTTCCAAATGGGCAAAGAAGCCTTGTGCCATCAGTCTGAAAATAGTAAGTTGGTACGCAGCTTACACGCAGGACCAGAGCTTCCCGACTCTAGGCAGTGTTCTGATTCCGATATGGGTGCTGAAACAAGGTCTCTAGGAGTCTTGGAAAACATACTACCGTTAAACTAAAGGAGAACAGCGATGAAGGCCTCATGGAGCTGCTGCACGCCTCCTGTTTCGCCAGGATAATCAGAGCATTACTTCGAGGCTAGTGCTCCCCTTGACTTTCACTTCAGTTATAGAGCAGAGCAGGTGAGCTTCCAACTAGGAACCGGAAGCACAAGATTTCTTTCGGGAGAACTCATTTTCTTCGCAGAAGCAGGCAGGCAGTAACTAAAAGGACGGTAACAAGAGTGCTTTTCAAGTAGCTTCAAGACTGCATGAGTGGAGCTTTCAAAGTTGGAAAACAATCTTTGTGCCATCAGTCTCCCATTTCCAGATTGACACGCAGCATAAGGGCATGTTGATGCTAACAAGTCAAAAGAGATTCACGATACCCACTGGGGCTTTCCCTTATTCAACCTGTTTCTACGACCACTTTTCTGCATGCAGCCAAGTGCCTAAACAAAGGATACGACATGGAGACTTAGGGGCCTGTGCATCCTCCAAAGACCTGCAGTGTTACACCAAGAACTGTGCTTAAATTGTACTTGGAATGCAAGGCGATCGCCTCCTTGAGGATGCGTGACTCTAAGTGTAAAAGGTGAAAAGGGATTAGAAGCAGAGTGTTTTTCTCAATAGAGTTCAGCTAGGGGAATGAGGTTACATCCATTGCATGGAGGACAGTCTAGAAGTGTGTTCCTGTAACCTGTGTAGAGCTGAGGTAATCTGGCTCTCCCAAGGAAGAGTGCCATGTGTTGCCTTTCTCTAGCCAACACTGGAGTGTTCCAAAAAGCCTACGGGGCTGAAGTTGTTCGCTGCCCCTGAGGTTCTTGGCTCTACTCAGTATACTGGTACCGAAACAGGTGCTGAAGCAAGGTTCCTAGGAGTCTTGAAAAGCTTACTACTGTGAAACTAAAGCAGAAGAGTGAAGAAGGCCTGATGGAGCTGCTCCATACCTCCCGTTTGGCAAGGCAAATCAGGGCCGACTTCGAGGCTAGGTCTCACGTTGACTTTCACTTTAGGTATAGAGCAGAGCAGGGTGAGCTTCCAACTAGGAACTGGAAGCACAAGGTTTCTTTCGGGAAAACTCATTTTCTTCGCAGAAGCAGGCAGGCAGTGGATAAATCACCGGCAACAACAATGCTTTTCAGGTAGATTCGAGGCCGCATGAACAGAGCTTTCCTAATGGGAGAAGAAGGCGTGTGCCATCAGTCTCCAATTTCTAGGTTGATACGCAGCATCCACGCAGGACCAGAGCTTCCTGTCTCTAGGCAGTTTTCTGATACCGAAACGTGTGCTGAAGCAAGGTTCCTAGGAGTCTTGGAAAGCTTACTACCGTTAAACTAAAGCAGAACTGCCATGAAGGCCTCATGGAGCTGCCTCATGCCTCCTGATTTGCAAGGATAATTAGGGCCTTACTTGGAGGTAACTGCTCACGTTGATTTTCACTTTTGGTATAGAGGAGAGCAGGGTGAGCTTCCAACTAGGAACTGGAAGGACAAGGTTTCTTTGGTGAAAATTTATTTTCTTCTCTGAGCCGCAGTAACTAAGAGCCTGGTAACAGCAGTGCTTTTCAGGTAGTTTCAAGACTGCATGAGTGGTGCTTTCAAAGTTGGAAACAATCTTTGGGCCATCAGTCTCCCATTTCCAGATGACACGCAGCATAAGTACATGGTGATGCTAACAAGTCAAAAGAGATTCACGATACCCACTGGAGCTTTCCCTAATTCTAATTTTTTCTACGACCGCTTTTTTGCGTGCAGTCAAGTGCCTAAACAAAGGATGCGCGAGGGCGATTTAGGGGCCTGTGCTTCTTCCAAAGTCCTGCCGTGTTATACCAAGAACTGTGCTTAAATTGTACTTGGAATGCAAGCCGACCACCTCCTTGAGGATGCGTGACTCTAAGTGTAAAAGAGGAAAAGGGATTAAAAAGAGTGTTCTTCTCAAAAGAGTTCAACTAGGGGAATGAGGTTACATCCATTTAATGGAGGACAGTCTAGAAGTGTGTTCCTGAATCCTGTGTAGAGCTGAGGTAATCTGGCTCTCTCAAGGAAGAGTGCAGTGTGTTGCCTTTCTCTAGCCAACACTGGGGTGTCCCAAAAGGCCTACGGGGCTGAAGTTCCTTACCTGACCCTGAGCTTCCTGGCTTTACTCAGTATAATGGTAGCAGAACGGGTGTGCAACAAGGTCCCTAGGAGTGTGGAAAAGCTTACTACCGTGAAACTAAAGCAGAACAGTGAAGAAGGCCTGATGGAGCTTCTCCATACCTCCCGTTTGGCAAGGCAAATCAGGGCCTTACTTCGAGGCTAAGGCTCACGTGGACTTTCACTTTAGGTATAGAGCAGAGCAGGGTGAGCTTCCAACTAGGAACTGGAAGCGCAAGGTTTCGTACGGGAAAACTCAATATCTTCTCAGAACCATGCAGGCAGTGACTAAAACCCCGGCAACAACAATGCTTTTCAGGTATAAAGGAGGCCGCATGAACAGAGCTTTCCAAATGGGCAAAGAAGCCTTGTGCCATCAGTCTCCAAATAGTAAATTGGTACGCAGCATACACGCAGGACCAGAGCTTCCCGACTCTAGGCAGTTTTCTGATTCCGATATGGGTGCTGAAGCAAGGTCTCTAGGAGTCTTGGAAAACATACTACCGTTAAACTAAAGGAGAACAGCGATGAAGTCCTCATGGAGCTGCTGCACGCCTCCTCTTTCGCCAGGATAATCAGGGTATTACTTCGAGGCTAGTGCTCCCCTTGACTTTCACTTCAGTTATAGAGCAGAGCAGGTGAGCTTCCAACTAGGAACCGGAAGCACAAGGTTTCTTTCGGGAGAACTCATTTTCTACGCAGAAGCAGGCAGGCAGTAACTAAAAGGACGGTAACAAGAGTGCTTTTCAAGTAGCTTCAAGACTGCATGAGTGGAGCTTTCAAAGTTGGAAAACAATCTTTGTGCCATCAGTCTCCCATTTCCAGATTGACACGCAGCATAAGGGCATGTTGATGCTAACAAGTCAAAAGAGATTCACGATACCCACTGGGGCTTTCCCTTATTCAACCTGTTTCTACGACCACTTTTCTGCATGCAGCCAAGTGCCTAAACAAAGGATACGACATGGAGACTTAGGGGCCTGTGCATCCTCCAAAGACCTGCAGTGTTACACCAAGAACTGTGCTTAAATTGTACTTGGAATGCAAGGCGATCGCCTCCTTGAGGATGCGTGACTCTAAGTGTAAAAGGTGAAAAGGGATTAGAAGCAGAGTGTTTTTCTCAATAGAGTTCAGCTAGGGGAATGAGGTTACATCCATTGCATGGAGGACAGTCTAGAAGTGTGTTCCTGTAACCTGTGTAGAGCCTAGGTAATCTGGCTCTCCCAAGGAAGAGTGCCATGTGTTGCCTTTCTCTAGCCAACACTGGAGTGTTCCAAAAAGCCTACGGGGCTGAAGTTGTTCGCTGCCCCTGAGGTTCTTGGCTCTACTCAGTATACTGGTACCGAAACAGGTGCTGAAGCAAGGTTCCTAGGAGTCTTGAAAAGCTTACTACTGTGAAACTAAAGCAGAAGAGTGAAGAAGGCCTGATGGAGCTGCTCCATACCTCCCGTTTGGCAAGGCAAATCAGGGCCGACTTCGAGGCTAGGTCTCACGTTGACTTTCACTTTAGGTATAGAGCAGAGCAGGGTGAGCTTCCAACTACGAACTGGAAGCACAAGGTTTCTTTCGGGAAAACTCATTTTCTTCGCAGAAGCAGGCAGGCAGTGGATAAATCACCGGCAACAACAATGCTTTTCAGGTAGATTCGAGGCCGCATGAACAGAGCTTTCCTAATGGGAGAAGAAGGCGTGTGCCATCAGTCTCCAATTTCTAGGTTGATACGCAGCATCCACGCAGGACCAGAGCTTCCTGTCTCTAGGCAGTTTTCTGATACCGAAACGTGTGCTGAAGCAAGGTTCCTAGGAGTCTTGGAAAGCTTACTACCGTTAAACTAAAGCAGAACTGCCATGAAGGCCTCATGGAGCTGCCTCATGCCTCCTGATTTGCAAGGATAATTAGGGCCTTACTTGGAGGTAACTGCTCACGTTGATTTTCACTTTTGGTATAGAGGAGAGCAGGGTGAGCTTCCAACTAGGAACTGGAAGGACAAGGTTTCTTTGGTGAAAATTTATTTTCTTCTCTGAGCCGCAGTAACTAAGAGCCTGGTAACAGCAGTGCTTTTCAGGTAGTTTCAAGACTGCATGAGTGGTGCTTTCAAAGTTGGAAACAATCTTTGGGCCATCAGTCTCCCATTTCCAGATGACACGCAGCATAAGTACATGGTGATGCTAACAAGTCAAAAGAGATTCACGATACCCACTGGAGCTTTCCCTAATTCTAATTTTTTCTACGACCGCTTTTTTGCGTGCAGTCAAGTGCCTAAAAAAAGGATGCGCGAGGGCGATTTAGGGGCCTGTGCTTCTTCCAAAGTCCTGCCGTGTTATACCAAGAACTGTGCTTAAATTGTACTTGGAATGCAAGCCGACCGCCTCCTTGAGGATGCGTGACTCTAAGTGTAAAAGAGGAAAAGGGATTAAAAAGAGTGTTCTTCTCAAAAGAGTTCAACTAGGGGAATGAGGTTACATCCATTTAATGGAGGACAGTCTAGAAGTGTGTTCCTGAATCCTGTGTAGAGCTGAGGTAATCTGGCTCTCTCAAGGAAGAGTGCAGTGTGTTGCCTTTCTCTAGCCAACACTGGGGTGTCCCAAAAGGCCTACGGGGCTGAAGTTCCTTACCTGACCCTGAGCTTCCTGGCTTTACTCAGTATAATGGTAGCAGAACGGGTGTGCAACAAGGTCCCTAGGAGTGTGGAAAAGCTTACTACCGTGAAACTAAAGCAGAACAGTGAAGAAGGCCTGATGGAGCTTCTCCATACCTCCCGTTTGGCAAGGCAAATCAGGGCCTTACTTCGAGGCTAAGGCTCACGTGGACTTTCACTTTAGGTATAGAGCAGAGCAGGGTGAGCTTCCAACTAGGAACTGGAAGCGCAAGGTTTCGTACGGGAAAACTCAATATCTTCTCAGAACCATGCAGGCAGTGACTAAAACCCCGGCAACAACAATGCTTTTCAGGTATAAAGGAGGCCGCATGAACAGAGCTTTCCAAATGGGCAAAGAAGCCTTGTGCCATCAGTCTCCAAATAGTAAATTGGTACGCAGCATACACGCAGGACCAGAGCTTCCCGACTCTAGGCAGTTTTCTGATTCCGATATGGGTGCTGAAACAAGGTCTCTAGGAGTCTTGGAAAACATACTACCGTTAAACTAAAGGAGAACAGCGATGAAGTCCTCATGGAGCTGCTGCACGCCTCCTCTTTCGCCAGGATAATCAGGGCATTACTTCGAGGCTAGTGCTCCCCTTGACTTTCACTTCAGTTATAGAGCAGAGCAGGTGAGCTTCCAACTAGGAACCGGAAGCACAAGGTTTCTTTCGGGAGAACTCATTTTCTACGCAGAAGCAGGCAGGCAGTAACTAAAAGGACGGTAACAAGAGTGCTTTTCAAGTAGCTTCAAGACTGCATGAGTGGAGCTTTCAAAGTTGGAAAACAATCTTTGTGCCATCAGTCTCCCATTTCCAGATTGACACGCAGCATAAGGGCATGTTGATGCTAACAAGTCAAAAGAGATTCACGATACCCACTGGGGCTTTCCCTTATTCAACCTGTTTCTACGACCACTTTTCTGCATGCAGCCAAGTGCCTAAACAAAGGATACGACATGGAGACTTAGGGGCCTGTGCATCCTCCAAAGACCTGCAGTGTTACACCAAGAACTGTGCTTAAATTGTACTTGGAATGCAAGGCGATCGCCTCCTTGAGGATGCGTGACTCTAAGTGTAAAAGGTGAAAAGGGATTAGAAGCAGAGTGTTTTTCTCAATAGAGTTCAGCTAGGGGAATGAGGTTACATCCATTGCATGGAGGACAGTCTAGAAGTGTGTTCCTGTAACCTGTGTAGAGCCTAGGTAATCTGGCTCTCCCAAGGAAGAGTGCCATGTGTTGCCTTTCTCTAGCCAACACTGGAGTGTTCCAAAAAGCCTACGGGGCTGAAGTTGTTCGCTGCCCCTGAGGTTCTTGGCTCTACTCAGTATACTGGTACCGAAACAGGTGCTGAAGCAAGGTTCCTAGGAGTCTTGAAAAGCTTACTACTGTGAAACTAAAGCAGAAGAGTGAAGAAGGCCTGATGGAGCTGCTCCATACCTCCCGTTTGGCAAGGCAAATCAGGGCCGACTTCGAGGCTAGGTCTCACGTTGACTTTCACTTTAGGTATAGAGCAGAGCAGGGTGAGCTTCCAACTAGGAACTGGAAGCACAAGGTTTCTTTCGGGAAAACTCATTTTCTTCGCAGAAGCAGGCAGGCAGTGGATAAATCACCGGCAACAACAATGCTTTTCAGGTAGATTCGAGGCCGCATGAACAGAGCTTTCCTAATGGGAGAAGAAGGCGTGTGCCATCAGTCTCCAATTTCTAGGTTGATACGCAGCATCCACGCAGGACCAGAGCTTCCTGTCTCTAGGCAGTTTTCTGATACCGAAACGTGTGCTGAAGCAAGGTTCCTAGGAGTCTTGGAAAGCTTACTACCGTTAAACTAAAGCAGAACTGCCATGAAGGCCTCATGGAGCTGCCTCATGCCTCCTGATTTGCAAGGATAATTAGGGCCTTACTTGGAGGTAACTGCTCACGTTGATTTTCACTTTTGGTATAGAGGAGAGCAGGGTGAGCTTCCAACTAGGAACTGGAAGGACAAGGTTTCTTTGGTGAAAATTTATTTTCTTCTCTGAGCCGCAGTAACTAAGAGCCTGGTAACAGCAGTGCTTTTCAGGTAGTTTCAAGACTGCATGAGTGGTGCTTTCAAAGTTGGAAACAATCTTTGGGCCATCAGTCTCCCATTTCCAGATGACACGCAGCATAAGTACATGGTGATGCTAACAAGTCAAAAGAGATTCACGATACCCACTGGAGCTTTCCCTAATTCTAATTTTTTCTACGACCGCTTTTTTGCGTGCAGTCAAGTGCCTAAAAAAAGGATGCGCGAGGGCGATTTAGGGGCCTGTGCTTCTTCCAAAGTCCTGCCGTGTTATACCAAGAACTGTGCTTAAATTGTACTTGGAATGCAAGCCGACCGCCTCCTTGAGGATGCGTGACTCTAAGTGTAAAAGAGGAAAAGGGATTAAAAAGAGTGTTCTTCTCAAAAGAGTTCAACTAGGGGAATGAGGTTACATCCATTTAATGGAGGACAGTCTAGAAGTGTGTTCCTGAATCCTGTGTAGAGCTGAGGTAATCTGGCTCTCTCAAGGAAGAGTGCAGTGTGTTGCCTTTCTCTAGCCAACACTGGGGTGTCCCAAAAGGCCTACGGGGCTGAAGTTCCTTACCTGACCCTGAGCTTCCTGGCTTTACTCAGTATAATGGTAGCAGAACGGGTGTGCAACAAGGTCCCTAGGAGTGTGGAAAAGCTTACTACCGTGAAACTAAAGCAGAACAGTGAAGAAGGCCTGATGGAGCTTCTCCATACCTCCCGTTTGGCAAGGCAAATCAGGGCCTTACTTCGAGGCTAAGGCTCACGTGGACTTTCACTTTAGGTATAGAGCAGAGCAGGGTGAGCTTCCAACTAGGAACTGGAAGCGCAAGGTTTCGTACGGGAAAACTCAATATCTTCTCAGAACCATGCAGGCAGTGACTAAAACCCCGGCAACAACAATGCTTTTCAGGTATAAAGGAGGCCGCATGAACAGAGCTTTCCAAATGGGCAAAGAAGCCTTGTGCCATCAGTCTCCAAATAGTAAATTGGTACGCAGCATACACGCAGGACCAGAGCTTCCCGACTCTAGGCAGTTTTCTGATTCCGATATGGGTGCTGAAACAAGGTCTCTAGGAGTCTTGGAAAACATACTACCGTTAAACTAAAGGAGAACAGCGATGAAGTCCTCATGGAGCTGCTGCACGCCTCCTCTTTCGCCAGGATAATCAGGGCATTACTTCGAGGCTAGTGCTCCCCTTGACTTTCACTTCAGTTATAGAGCAGAGCAGGTGAGCTTCCAACTAGGAACCGGAAGCACAAGGTTTCTTTCGGGAGAACTCATTTTCTACGCAGAAGCAGGCAGGCAGTAACTAAAAGGACGGTAACAAGAGTGCTTTTCAAGTAGCTTCAAGACTGCATGAGTGGAGCTTTCAAAGTTGGAAAACAATCTTTGTGCCATCAGTCTCCCATTTCCAGATTGACACGCAGCATAAGGACATGTTGATGCTAACAAGTCAAAAGAGATTCACGATACCCACTGGGGCTTTCCCTTATTCAACCTGTTTCTACGACCACTTTTCTGCATGCAGCCAAGTGCCTAAACAAAGGATGGGACATGGAGACTTAGGGGCCTGTGCATCCTCCAAAGACCTGCAGTGTTACACCAAGAACTGTGCTTAAATTGTACTTGGAATGCAAGGCGATCGCCTCCTTGAGGATGCGTGACTCTTAGTGTAAAAGGTGAAAAGGGATTAGAAGCAGAGTGTTTTTCTCAATAGAGTTCAGCTATGGGAATGAGGTTACATCCATTGCATGGGGGAGTGTCTAGAAGTGTGTTCCTGAAACCTGTGTAGAGCTGAGGTAATCTGGCTCTCCCAAGGAAGAGTGCCGTGTGTTGCCTTTCTCTAGCTAACCCAGCAGTGTTCCAAAAGGCCTACGGGGCTGAAGTTGTTAGCTGCCCCTGAGGTTCTTGGCTCTACTCAGTATACTGGTACCGAAACAGGTGCTGAAGCAAGGTCCCTAGGAGTCTTAAAAAGCTTACTACAGTGAAACTAAAGCAGAACACTGAAGAAGGCCTGATGGAGCTGCTCCATACCTCCCGTTTGACAAGGCAATTCAGGGCCTTACTTCGAGGCTAAGGCTCACGTGGACTTTCACTTTAGGAATAGAGCAGAGCAGGGTGAGCTTCCAACTAGGAACTGGAAGCGCAAGGTTTCGTACGGGAAAACTCAATATCTTCTCAGAACCATGCAGGCAGTGACTAAAACCCCGGCAACAGCAATGCTTTTCAGGTATAAAGGAGGCCGCATGAACAGAGCTTTCCAAATGGGCAAAGAAACCTTGTGCCATCAGTCTCCAAATAGTAAGTTGGTACGCAGCATACACGCAGGACCAGAGCTTCCCGGCTCTAGGCAGTTTTCTGATTGCGATAGGGGTGCTGAAGCAAGGTCTCTAGGAGTCTAGGAAAACTTACTACGGTTAAACCAAAGAACAGCGATGAAGGCCTCATGGAGCTGCTGCACGCCTCCCGTTTTGCCAGGATAATCAGGGCATGACTTCGAGGCTAGTGTTCCCTGACTTTCACTTTAGTTATAGAGCAGAGCAGTTGAGCTTCCAACTAGGAACTGGAAGCACAAGGTTTCTTTCGGGAGAACTCATTTTCTTCGCAGAAGCAGGCAGGCAGTAACTAAAAGGACGGTAACAAGAGTGCTTTTCAGGTAGCTTCCAGACTGCATGAGTGGAGCTTTCAAAATGGGAAAACAAGATTTGTGTCTCAGTCTCACATTTCCAGATTCACACGCAGCATAAGGAGATGTTGATGCTAACAAGTCAAAAGAGATTCACGCTACCCACTGGGGCTTTCCCTAATTCTAATTTTTTCTAGGTCCGATTTTTGCGTGCAGCCAAGTGCCTAAACAAAGGATGCGCCAGGAAACTTAGGGGCCTGTGCATCTTCCAAAGACCTGCAGTGTTACACCAAGAACTGTGCTTAAATTGTACTTGGAATGCAAGCCGACCACCTCCTTGAGGATGCGTGACTCTAAGTGTATAAGAGGAAAAGGGATTAAAAAGAGTGTTCTTCTCAAAAGAGTTCAACTAGGGGAATGAGGTTACATCCATTTAATGGAGGACAGTCTAGAAGTGTGTTCCTTAATCCTGTGTAGAGCTGAGGTAATCTGGCTCTCTCAAGGAAGAGTGCAGTGTGTTGCCTTTCTCTAGCCAACACTGGGGTGTCCCAAAAGGCCTACGGGGCTGAAGTTCCTTACCTGACCCTGAGCTTCCTGGCTTTACTCAGTATAATGGTAGCAGAACGGGTGTGCAACAAGGTCCCTAGGAGTGTGGAAAAGCTTACTACCGTGAAACTAAAGCAGAACAGTGAAGAAGGCCTGATGGAGCTCCTCCATACCTCCCGTTTGGCAAGGCAAATCAGGGCCTACTTCGAGGCTAGGACTCACTACCGTTAAACTAAAGTAGAACAGCGATGAAGGCCTCATGGAGCTGCTGTACGCCTCCCGTTTTGCCAGGATAATCAGGGCATTACTTCGAGGCTCGTGCTCCCCTTGACTTTCACTTTAGTTATAGAGCAGAGCAGGTGAGCTTCCAACTAGGAACTGGAAGCACAAGGTTTCTTTCGGGAGAACTCATTTTCTTCGCTGAAGCAGGCAGGCAGTAACTAAAATGACAGTAACAACAGTGCTTTTCAGGTAGCTTCGAGACTGAATGAGTGGAGCTTTCAAAATAGGAAAACAAGATTTGTGTCTCAGTCTCACATTTCCAGATTCACACGCAGCATAAGGAGATGTTGATGCTAACAAGTCAAAAGAGATTCACGCTACCCACTGGGGCTTTCCCTAATTCTAATTTTTTCTACGTCCGATTTTTGCGTGCAGCCAAGTGCCTAAACAAAGGATGCGCCAGGAAACTTAGGGGCCTGTGCATCTTCCAAAGACCTGCAGTGTTACACCAAGAACTGTGCTTAAATTGTACTTGGAATGCAAGCCGACCGCCTCCTTGAGGATGCGTGACTCTAAGTGTAAAAGGTGAAAAGGGATTAGAAGCAGAGTGTTTTTCTCAATAGAATTCAGCTATGGGAATGAGGTTACATCCATTGCATGGAAGACTGTCTAGAAGTGTGTTCCTGAAACCTGTGTAGAGCTGAGGTAATCTGGCTCTCCCAAGGAAGAGTGCCGTGTGTTGCCTTTCTCTAGCTAACCCAGCAGTGTTCCAAAAGGCCTACGGGCCTGAAGTTGTTAGCTGCCCCTGAGGTTCTTGGGTCTACTCAGTATACTGGTACCGAAACAGGTGCTGAAGCAAGGTCCCTAGGAGTCTTGAAAAGCTTACTACAGTGAAACTAAAGCAGAACACTGAAGAAGGCCTGATGGAGCTGCTCCATACCTCCCGTTTGACAAGGCAATTCAGGGCCTTACTTCGAGGCAAAGGCTCACGTGGACTTTCACTTTAGGTATAGAGCAGAGCAGGGTGAGCTTCCAACTAGGAACTGGAAGCGCAAGTTTTCGTACGGGAAAACTCAATATCTTCTCAGAACCATGCAGGCAGTGACTAAAACCCTGGCAACAACAATGCTTTTCAGGTATAAAGGAGGCCGCATGAACAGAGCTTTCCAAATGGGCAAAGAAGCCTTGTGCCATCAGTCTGAAAATAGTAAGTTGGTACGCAGCTTACACGCAGGACCAGAGCTTCCCGACTCTAGGCAGCGTTCTGATTCCGATATGGGTGCTGAAACAAGGTCTCTAGGAGTCTTGGAAAACATACTACCGTTAAACTAAAGGAGAACAGCGATGAAGGCCTCATGGAGCTGCTGCACGCCTCCTGTTTCGCCAGGATAATCAGAGCATTACTTCGAGGCTAGTGCTCCCCTTGACTTTCACTTCAGTTATAGAGCAGAGCAGGTGAGCTTCCAACTAGGAACCGGAAGCACAAGATTTCTTTCGGGAGAACTCATTTTCTTCGCAGAAGCAGGCAGGCAGTAACTAAAAGGACGGTAACAAGAGTGCTTTTCAAGTAGCTTCAAGACTGCATGAGTGGAGCTTTCAAAGTTGGAAAACAATCTTTGTGCCATCAGTCTCCCATTTCCAGATTGACACGCAGCATAAGGGCATGTTGATGCTAACAAGTCAAAAGAGATTCACGATACCCACTGGGGCTTTCCCTTATTCAACCTGTTTCTACGACCACTTTTCTGCATGCAGCCAAGTGCCTAAACAAAGGATACGACATGGAGACTTAGGGGCCTGTGCATCCTCCAAAGACCTGCAGTGTTACACCAAGAACTGTGCTTAAATTGTACTTGGAATGCAAGGCGATCGCCTCCTTGAGGATGCGTGACTCTAAGTGTAAAAGGTGAAAAGGGATTAGAAGCAGAGTGTTTTTCTCAATAGAGTTCAGCTAGGGGAATGAGGTTACATCCATTGCATGGAGGACAGTCTAGAAGTGTGTTCCTGTAACCTGTGTAGAGCTGAGGTAATCTGGCTCTCCCAAGGAAGAGTGCCATGTGTTGCCTTTCTCTAGCCAACACTGGAGTGTTCCAAAAAGCCTACGGGGCTGAAGTTGTTCGCTGCCCCTGAGGTTCTTGGCTCTACTCAGTATACTGGTACCGAAACAGGTGCTGAAGCAAGGTTCCTAGGAGTCTTGAAAAGCTTACTACTGTGAAACTAAAGCAGAAGAGTGAAGAAGGCCTGATGGAGCTGCTCCATACCTCCCGTTTGGCAAGGCAAATCAGGGCCGACTTCGAGGCTAGGTCTCACGTTGACTTTCACTTTAGGTATAGAGCAGAGCAGGGTGAGCTTCCAACTAGGAACTGGAAGCACAAGGTTTCTTTCGGGAAAACTCATTTTCTTCGCAGAAGCAGGCAGGCAGTGGATAAATCACCGGCAACAACAATGCTTTTCAGGTAGATTCGAGGCCGCATAAACAGAGCTTTCCTAATGGGAGAAGAAGGCGTGTGCCATCAGTCTCCAATTTCTAGGTTGATACGCAGCATCCACGCAGGACCAGAGCTTCCTGTCTCTAGGCAGTTTTCTGATACCGAAACGTGTGCTGAAGCAAGGTTCCTAGGAGTCTTGGAAAGCTTACTACCGTTAAACTAAAGCAGAACTGCCATGAAGGCCTCATGGAGCTGCCTCATGCCTCCTGATTTGCAAGGATAATTAGGGCCTTACTTGGAGGTAACTGCTCACGTTGATTTTCACTTTTGGTATAGAGGAGAGCAGGGTGAGCTTCCAACTAGGAACTGGAAGGACAAGGTTTCTTTGGTGAAAATTTATTTTCTTCTCTGAGCTGCAGTAACTAAGAGCCTGGTAACAGCAGTGCTTTTCAGGTAGTTTCAAGACTGCATGAGTGGTGCTTTCAAAGTTGGAAACAATCTTTGGGCCATCAGTCTCCCATTTCCAGATGACACGCAGCATAAGTACATGGTGATGCTAACAAGTCAAAAGAGATTCACGATACCCACTGGAGCTTTCCCTAATTCTAATTTTTTCTACGACCGCTTTTTTGCGTGCAGTCAAGTGCCTAAACAAAGGATGCGCGAGGGCGATTTAGGGGCCTGTGCTTCTTCCAAAGTCCTGCCGTGTTATACCAAGAACTGTGCTTAAATTGTACTTGGAATGCAAGCCGACCACCTCCTTGAGGATGCGTGACTCTAAGTGTAAAAGAGGAAAAGGGATTAAAAAGAGTGTTCTTCTCAAAAGAGTTCAACTAGGGGAATGAGGTTACATCCATTTAATGGAGGACAGTCTAGAAGTGTGTTCCTGAATCCTGTGTAGAGCTGAGGTAATCTGGCTCTCTCAAGGAAGAGTGCAGTGTGTTGCCTTTCTCTAGCCAACACTGGGGTGTCCCAAAAGGCCTACGGGGCTGAAGTTCCTTACCTGACCCTGAGCTTCCTGGCTTTACTCAGTATAATGGTAGCAGAACGGGTGTGCAACAAGGTCCCTAGGAGTGTGGAAAAGCTTACTACCGTGAAACTAAAGCAGAACAGTGAAGAAGGCCTGATGGAGCTTCTCCATACCTCCCGTTTGGCAAGGCAAATCAGGGCCTTACTTCGAGGCTAAGGCTCACGTGGACTTTCACTTTAGGTATAGAGCAGAGCAGGGTGAGCTTCCAACTAGGAACTGGAAGCGCAAGGTTTCGTACGGGAAAACTCAATATCTTCTCAGAACCATGCAGGCAGTGACTAAAACCCCGGCAACAACAATGCTTTTCAGGTATAAAGGAGGCCGCATGAACAGAGCTTTCCAAATGGGCAAAGAAGCCTTGTGCCATCAGTCTCCAAATAGTAAATTGGTACGCAGCATACACGCAGGACCAGAGCTTCCCGACTCTAGGCAGTTTTCTGATTCCGATATGGGTGCTGAAGCAAGGTCTCTAGGAGTCTTGGAAAACATACTACCGTTAAACTAAAGGAGAACAGCGATGAAGTCCTCATGGAGCTGCTGCACGCCTCCTCTTTCGCCAGGATAATCAGGGCATTACTTCGAGGCTAGTGCTCCCCTTGACTTTCACTTCAGTTATAGAGCAGAGCAGGTGAGCTTCCAACTAGGAACCGGAAGCACAAGGTTTCTTTCGGGAGAACTCATTTTCTACACAGAAGCAGGCAGGCAGTAAGTAAAAGGACGGTAACAAGAGTGCTTTTCAAGTAGCTTCAAGACTGCATGAGTGGAGCTTTCAAAGTTGGAAAACAATCTTTGTGCCATCAGTCTCCCATTTCGAGATTGACACGCAGCATAAGGACATGTTGATGCTAACAAGTCAAAAGAGATTCACGATACCCACTGGGGCTTTCCCTTATTCCACCTGTTTCTACGACCACTTTTCTGCATGCAGCCAAGTGCCTAAACAAAGGATGCGACATGGAGACTTAGGGGCCTGTGCATCCTCCAAAGACCTGCAGTGTTACACCAAGAACTGTGCTTAAATTGTACTTGGAATGCAAGGCGATCGCCTCCTTGAGGATGCGTGACTCTTAGTGTAAAAGGTGAAAAGGGATTAGAAGCAGAGTGTTTTTCTCAATAGAGTTCAGCTATGGGAATGAGGTTACATCCATTGCATGGAGGAGTGTCTAGAAGTGTGTTCCTGAAACCTGTGGAGAGCTGAGGTAATCTGGCTCTCCCAAGGAAGAGTGCCGTGTGTTGCCTTTCTCTAGCTAACCCAGCAGTGTTCCAAAAGGCCTACGGGGCTGAAGTTGTTAGCTGCCCCTGAGGTTCTTGGCTCTACTCAGTATACTGGTACCGAAACAGGTGCTGAAGCAAGGTCCCTAGGAGTCTTAAAAAGCTTACTACAGTGAAACTAAAGCAGAACACTGAAGAAGGCCTGATGGAGCTGCTCCATACCTCCCGTTTGACAAGGCAATTCAGGGCCTTACTTCGAGGCTAAGGCTCACGTGGACTTTCACTTTAGGTATAGAGCAGAGCAGGGTGAGCTTCCAACTAGGAACTGGAAGCGCAAGGTTTCGTACGGGAAAACTCAATATCTTCTCAGAACCGTGCAGGCAGTGACTAAAACCCCGACAACAACAATGCTTTTCAGGTAGCTTCGAGGCCGCATGAACGGAGCTTTCCTAATGGGAGAAGAAGGCTTGTGCCATCAGTCTCCAATTTCTAGGTTGATACGCAGCATCCACGCAGGACCAGAGCTTCCTGTCTCTAGGCAGTTTTCTGATACCGAAACGTGTGCTGAAGCAAGGTTCCTAGGAGTCTTGGAAAGCTTACTACCGTTAAACTAAAGCAGAACTGCCATGAAGGCCTCATGGAGCTGCCTCATGCCTCCTGATTTGCAAGGATAATTAGGGCCTTACTTGGAGGTAACTGCTCACGTTGATTTTCACTTTTGGTATAGAGGAGAGCAGGGTGAGCTTCCAACTAGGAACTGGAAGGACAAGGTTTCTTTGGTGAAAATTCATTTTCTTCTCTGAGCCGGCAGTAACTAAGAGCCTGGTAACAGCAGTGCTTTTCAGGTAGTTTCAAGACTGCATGAGTGGTGCTTTCAAAGTTGGAAACAATCTTTGGGCCATCAGTCTCCCATTTCCAGATGACACGCAGCATAAGTACATGGTGATGCTAACAAGTCAAAAGAGATTCACGATACCCACTGGAGCTTTCCCTAATTCTAATTTTTTCTACGACCGCTTTTTTGCGTGCAGTCAAGTGCCTAAACAATGGATGCGCGAGGGCGATATAGGGGCCTGTGCTTCTTCCAAAGTCCTGCCGTGTTATACCAAGAACTGTGCTTAAATTGTACTTGGAATGCAAGCCGACCACCTCCTGAGGATGCGTGACTCTAAGTGTAATAGGGGAAAAGGGATTAAAAAGAGTGTTCTTCTCAAAAGAGTTCAACTAGGGGAATGAGGTTACATCCATTTAATGGAGGACAGTCTAGAAGTGTGTTCCTTAATCCTGTGTAGAGCTGAGGTAAACTGGCTCTCTCAAGGAAGAGTGCAGTGTGTTGCCTTTCTCTAGCCAACACTGGGGTGTCCCAAAAGGCCTACGGGGCTGAAGTTCCTTACCTGACCCTGAGCTTCCTGGCTTTACTCAGTATAATGGTAGCAGAACGGGTGTGCAACAAGGTCCCTAGGAGTGTGGAAAACCTTACTACCGTGAAACTAAAGCAGAAGAGTGAAGAAGGCCTGATGGAGCTTCTCCATACCTCCCGTTTGGCAAGGCAAATCAGGGCCTTACTTCGGGGCTAGGGCTCACGTGGACTTTCACTTTAGATATAGAGCAGAGCAGGGTGAGCTTCCAAGTAGGAAGTGGAAGCACAAGGTTTCGGACGGGAAAACTCAATATCTTCTCAGAACCGTGCAGGCAGTGACTAAAACCCCGGCAACAGCAATGCTTTTCAGGTATAAAGGAGGCCGCATGAACAGAGCTTTCCAAATGGGCAAAGAAACCTTGTGCCATCAGTCTCCAAATAGTAAGTTGGTACGCAGCATACACGCAGGACCAGAGCTTCCCGGCTCTAGGCAGTTTTCTGATTGCGATAGGGGTGCTGAAGCAAGGTCTCTAGGAGTCTAGGAAAACTTACTACGGTTAAACTAAAGAACAGCGATGAAGGCCTCATGGAGCTGCTGCACGCCTCCCGTTTTGCCAGGATAATCAGGGCATGACTTCGAGGCTAGTGTTCCCTGACTTTCACTTTAGTTATAGAGCAGAGCAGTTTAGCTTCCAACTAGGAACTGGAAGCACAAGGTTTCTTTCGGGAGAACTCATTTTCTTCGCAGAAGCAGGCAGGCAGTAACTAAAAGGACGGTAACAAGAGTGCTTTTCAGGTAGCTTCCAGACTGCATGAGTG
This sequence comes from Balaenoptera physalus, assembly GCF_965194825.1. Lineage (NCBI taxonomy): Eukaryota > Metazoa > Chordata > Mammalia > Artiodactyla > Balaenopteridae > Balaenoptera > Balaenoptera physalus. The sequence goes on along the minus strand of NW_028125600.1, from coordinate 129,335 downwards.
GAGCTTTCAAAATGGGAAAACAAGATTTGTGTCTCAGTCTCACATTTCCAGATTCACACGCAGCATAAGGAGATGTTGATGCTAACAATCAAAGAGATTCACGCTACCCACTGGGGCTTTCCCTTATTCAACCTGTTTCTACGACCACTTTTCTGCATGCAGCCAAGTGCCTAAACAAAGGATGCGACATGGAGACTTAGGGGCCTGTGCATCCTCCAAAGACCTGCAGTGTTACACCAAGAACTGTGCTTAAATTGTACTTGGAATGCAAGGCGATCGCCTCCTTGAGGATGCGTGACTCTTAGTGTAAAAGGTGAAAAGGGATTAGAAGCAGAGTGTTTTTCTCAATAGAGTTCAGCTATGGGAATGAGGTTACATCCATTGCATGGAGGAGTGTCTAGAAGTGTGTTCCTGAAACCTGTGTAGAGCTGAGGTAATCTGGCTCTCCCAAGGAAGAGTGCCGTGTGTTGCCTTTCTCTAGCTAACCCAGCAGTGTTCCAAAAGGCCTACGGGGCTGAAGTTGTTCGCTGCCCCTGAGGTTCTTGGCTCTACTCAGTATACTGGTACCGAAACAGGTGCTGAAGCAAGGTCCCTAGGAGTCTTAAAAAGCTTACTACAGTGAAACTAAAGCAGAACACTGAAGAAGGCCTGATGGAGCTGCTCCATACCTCCCGTTTGACAAGGCAATTCAGGGCCTTACTTCGAGGCTAAGGCTCACGTGGACTTTCACTTTAGGTATAGAGCAGAGCAGGGTGAGCTTCAAACTAGGAACTGGAAGCGCAAGGTTTCGTACGGGAAAACTCAATATCTTCTCAGAACCGTGCAGGCAGTGACTAAAACCCCGACAACAACAATGCTTTTCTGGTAGCTTCGAGGCCGCATGAACGGAGCTTTCCTAATGGGAGAAGAAGGCTTGTGCCATCAGTCTCCAATTTCTAGGTTGATACGCAGCATCCACGCAGGACCAGAGCTTCCTGTCTCTAGGCAGTTTTCTGATACCGAAACGTGTGCTGAAGCAAGGTTCCTAGGAGTCTTGGAAAGCTTACTACCGTTAAACTAAAGCAGAACTGCCATGAAGGCCTCATGGAGCTGCCTCATGCCTCCTGATTTGCAAGGATAATTAGGGCCTTACTTGGAGGTAACTGCTCACGTTGATTTTCACTTTTGGTATAGAGGAGAGCAGGGTGAGCTTCCAACTAGGAACTGGAAGGACAAGGTTTCTTTGGTGAAAATTTATTTTCTTCTCTGACCCGCAGTAACTAAGAGCCTGGTAACAGCAGTGCTTTTCAGGTAGTTTCAAGACTGCATGAGTGGTGCTTTCAAAGTTGGAAACAATCTTTGGGCCATCAGTCTCCCATTTCCAGATGACACGCAGCATAAGTACATGGTGATGCTAACAAGTCAAAAGAGATTCACGATACCCACTGGAGCTTTCCCTAATTCTAATTTTTTCTACGACCGCTTTTTTGCGTGCAGTCAAGTGCCTAAACAATGGATGCGCGAGGGCGATATAGGGGCCTGTGCTTCTTCCAAAGTCCTGCCGTGTTATACCAAGAACTGTGCTTAAATTGTACTTGGAATGCAAGCCGACCACCTCCTGAGGATGCGTGACTCTAAGTGTAATAGGGGAAAAGGGATTAAAAAGAGTGTTCTTCTCAAAAGAGTTCAACTAGGGGAATGAGGTTACATCCATTTAATGGAGGACAGTCTAGAAGTGTGTTCCTTAATCCTGTGTAGAGCTGAGGTAAACTGGCTCTCTGAAGGAAGAGTGCAGTGTGTTGCCTTTCTCTAGCCAACACTGGGGTGTCCCAAAAGGCCTACGGGGCTGAAGTTCCTTACCTGACCCTGAGCTTCCTGGCTTTACTCAGTATAATGGTAGCAGAACGGGTGTGCAACAAGGTCCCTAGGAGTGTGGAAAACCTTACTACCGTGAAACTAAAGCAGAACAGTGAAGAAGGCCTGATGGAGCTTCTCCATACCTCCCGTTTGGCAAGGCAAATCAGGGCCTTACTTCGAGGCTAAGGCTCACGTGGACTTTCACTTTAGGTATAGAGCAGAGCAGGGTGAGCTTCCAACTAGGAACTGGAAGCGCAAGGTTTCGTACGGGAAAACTCAATATCTTCTCAGAACCATGCAGGCAGTGACTAAAACCCCGGCAACAACAATGCTTTTCAGGTATAAAGGAGGCCGCATGAACAGAGCTTTCCAAATGGGCAAAGAAGCCTTGTGCCATCAGTCTCCAAATAGTAAATTGGTACGCAGCATACACGCAGGACCAGAGCTTCCCGGCTCTAGGCAGTTTTCTGATTGCGATAGGGGTGCTGAAGCAAGGTCTCTAGGAGTCTAGGAAAACTTACTACGGTTAAACTAAAGAACAGCGATGAAGGCCTCATGGAGCTGCTGCACGCCTCCCGTTTTGCCAGGATAATCAGGGCATGACTTCGAGGCTAGTGTTCCCTGACTTTCACTTTAGTTATAGAGCAGAGCAGTTGAGCTTCCAACTAGGAACTGGAAGCACAAGGTTTCTTTCGGGAGAACTCATTTTCTTCGCAGAAGCAGGCAGGCAGTAACTAAAAGGACGGTAACAAGAGTGCTTTTCAGGTAGCTTCCAGACTGCATGAGTGGAGCTTTCAAAATGGGAAAACAAGATTTGTGTCTCAGTCTCACATTTCCAGATTCACACGCAGCATAAGGAGATGTTGATGCTAACAATCAAAAGAGATTCACGCTGCCCACTGGGGCTTTCCCTAATTCTAATTTTTTCTAGGTCCGATTTTTGCGTGCAGCCAAGTGCCTAAACAAAGGATGCGCCAGGAAACTTAGGGGCCTGTGCATCTTCCAAAGACCTGCAGTGTTACACCAAGAACTGTGCTTAAATTGTACTTGGAATGCAAGCCGACCACCTCCTTGAGGATGCGTGACTCTAAGTGTAAAAGAGGAAAAGGGATTAAAAAGAGTGTTCTTCTCAAAAGAGTTCAGCTATGGGAATGAGGTTACATCCATTTAATGGAGGACAGTCTAGAAGTGTGTTCCTGAATCCTGTGTAGAGCTGAGGTAATCTGGCTCTCTCAAGGAAGAGTGCAGTGTGTTGCCTTTCTCTAGCCAACACTGGGGTGTCCCAAAAGGCCTACGGGGCTGAAGTTCCTTACCTGACCCTGAGCTTCCTGGCTTTACTCAGTATAATGGTAGCAGAACGGGTGTGCAACAAGGTCCCTAGGAGTGTGGAAAAGCTTACTACCGTGAAACTAAAGCAGAACAGTGAAGAAGGCCTGATGGAGCTCCTCCATACCTCCCGTTTGGCAAGGCAAATCAGGGCCTACTTCGAGGCTAGGACTCACTACCGTTAAACTAAAGTAGAACAGCGATGAAGGCCTCATGGAGCTGCTGTACGCCTCCCGTTTTGCCAGGATAATCAGGGCATTACTTCGAGGCTAGTGCTCCCCTTGACTTTCACTTTAGTTATAGAGCAGAGCAGGTGAGCTTCCAACTAGGAACTGGAAGCACAAGGTTTCTTTCGAGTGAACTCATTTTCTTCGCTGAAGCAGGCAGGCAGTAACTAAAATGACAGTAACAACAGTGCTTTTCAGGTAGCTTCGAGACTGAATGAGTGGAGCTTTCAAAATAGGAAAACAAGATTTGTGTCTCAGTCTCACATTTCCAGATTCACACGCAGCATAAGGAGATGTTGATGCTAACAAGTCAAAAGAGATTCACGCTACCCACTGGGGCTTTCCCTAATTCTAATTTTTTCTACGTCCGATTTTTGAGTGCAGCCAAGTGCCTAAACAAAGGATGCGCCAGGAAACTTAGGGGCCTGTACATCTTCCAAAGACCTGCAGTGTTACACCAAGAACTGTGCTTAAATTGTACTTGGAATGCAAGCCGACCGCCTCCTTGAGGATGCGTGACTCTAAGTGTAAAAGGTGAAAAGGGATTAGAAGCAGAGTGTTTTTCTCAATAGAATTCAGCTATGGGAATGAGGTTACATCCATTGCATGGAAGACTGTCTAGAAGTGTGTTCCTGAAACCTGTGTAGAGCTGAGGTAATCTGGCTCTCCCAAGGAAGAGTGCCGTGTGTTGCCTTTCTCTAGCTAACCCAGCAGTGTTCCAAAAGGCCTACGGGCCTGAAGTTGTTAGCTGCCCCTGAGGTTCTTGGGTCTACTCAGTATACTGGTACCAAAACAGGTGCTGAAGCAAGGTCCCTAGGAGTCTTGAAAAGCTTACTACAGTGAAACTAAAGCAGAACACTGAAGAAGGCCTGATGGAGCTGCTCCATACCTCCCGTTTGACAAGGCAATTCAGGGCCTTACTTCGAGGCAAAGGCTCACGTGGACTTTCACTTTAGGTATAGAGCAGAGCAGGGTGAGCTTCCAACTAGGAACTGGAAGCGCAAGTTTTCGTACGGGAAAACTCAATATCTTCTCAGAACCATGCAGGCAGTGACTAAAACCCTGGCAACAACAATGCTTTTCAGGTATAAAGGAGGCCGCATGAACAGAGCTTTCCAAATGGGCAAAGAAGCCTTGTGCCATCAGTCTGAAAATAGTAAGTTGGTACGCAGCTTACACGCAGGACCAGAGCTTCCCGACTCTAGGCAGTGTTCTGATTCCGATATGGGTGCTGAAACAAGGTCTCTAGGAGTCTTGGAAAACATACTACGGTTAAACTAAAGGAGAACAGCGATGAAGGCCTCATGGAGCTGCTGCACGCCTCCTGTTTCGCCAGGATAATCAGAGCATTACTTCGAGGCTAGTGCTCCCCTTGACTTTCACTTCAGTTATAGAGCAGAGCAGGTGAGCTTCCAACTAGGAACCGGAAGCACAAGATTTCTTTCGGGAGAACTCATTTTCTTCGCAGAAGCAGGCAGGCAGTAACTAAAAGGACGGTAACAAGAGTGCTTTTCAAGTAGCTTCAAGACTGCATGAGTGGAGCTTTCAAAGTTGGAAAACAATCTTTGTGCCATCAGTCTCCCATTTCCAGATTGACACGCAGCATAAGGGCATGTTGATGCTAACAAGTCAAAAGAGATTCACGATACCCACTGGGGCTTTCCCTTATTCAACCTGTTTCTACGACCACTTTTCTGCATGCAGCCAAGTGCCTAAACAAAGGATACGACATGGAGACTTAGGGGCCTGTGCATCCTCCAAAGACCTGCAGTGTTACACCAAGAACTGTGCTTAAATTGTACTTGGAATGCAAGGCGATCGTCTCCTTGAGGATGCGTGACTCTAAGTGTAAAAGGTGAAAAGGGATTAGAAGCAGAGTGTTTTTCTCAATAGAGTTCAGCTAGAGGAATGAGGTTACATCCATTGCATGGAGGACAGTCTAGAAGTGTGTTCCTGTAACCTGTGTAGAGCTGAGGTAATCTGGCTCTCCCAAGGAAGAGTGCCATGTGTTGCCTTTCTCTAGCCAACACTGGAGTGTTCCAAAAAGCCTACGGGGCTGAAGTTGTTCGCTGCCCCTGAAGTTCTTGGCTCTACTCAGTATACTGGTACCGAAACAGGTGCTGAAGCAAGGTTCCTAGGAGTCTTGAAAAGCTTACTACTGTGAAACTAAAGCAGAAGAGTGAAGAAGGCCTGATGGAGCTGCTCCATACCTCCCGTTTGGCAAGGCAAATCAGGGCCGACTTCGAGGCTAGGTCTCACGTTGACTTTCACTTTAGGTATAGAGCAGAGCAGGGTGAGCTTCCAACTAGGAACTGGAAGCACAAGGTTTCTTTCGGGAAAACTCATTTTCTTCGCAGAAGCAGGCAGGCAGTGGATAAATCACCGGCAACAACAATGCTTTTCAGGTAGATTCGAGGCCGCATGAACAGAGCTTTCCTAATGGGAGAAGAAGGCGTGTGCCATCAGTCTCCAATTTCTAGGTTGATACGCAGCATCCACGCAGGACCAGAGCTTCCTGTCTCTAGGCAGTTTTCTGATACCGAAACGTGTGCTGAAGCAAGGTTCCTAGGAGTCTTGGAAAGCTTACTACCGTTAAACTAAAGCAGAACTGCCATGAAGGCCTCATAGAGCTACCTCATGCCTCCTGATTTGCAAGGATAATTAGGGCCTTACTTGGAGATAACTGCTCACGTTGATTTTCACTTTTGGTATAGAGGAGAGCAGGGTGAGCTTCCAACTAGGAACTGGAAGGACAAGGTTTCTTTGGTGAAAATTTATTTTCTTCTCTGAGCCGCAGTAACTAAGAGCCTGGTAACAGCAGTGCTTTTCAGGTAGTTTCAAGACTGCATGAGTGGTGCTTTCAAAGTTGGAAACAATCTTTGGGCCATCAGTCTCCCATTTCCAGATGACACGCAGCATAAGTACATGGTGATGCTAACAAGTCAAAAGAGATTCACGATACCCACTGGAGCTTTCCCTAATTCTAATTTTTTCTACGACCGCTTTTTTGCGTGCAGTCAAGTGCCTAAACAAAGGATGCGCGAGGGCGATTTAGGGGCCTGTGCTTCTTCCAAAGTCCTGCCGTGTTATACCAAGAACTGTGCTTAAATTGTACTTGGAATGCAAGCCGACCACCTCCTTGAGGATGCGTGACTCTAAGTGTAAAAGAGGAAAAGGGATTAAAAAGAGTGTTCTTCTCAAAAGAGTTCAACTAGTGGAATGAGGTTACATCCATTTAATGGAGGACAGTCTAGAAGTGTGTTCCTGAATCCTGTGTAGAGCTGAGGTAAACTGGCTCTCTCAAGGAAGAGTGCAGTGTGTTGCCTTTCTCTAGCCAACACTGGGGTGTCCCAAAAGGCCTACGGGGCTGAAGTTCCTTACCTGACCCTGAGCTTCCTGGCTTTACTCAGTATAATGGTAGCAGAACGGGTGTGCAACAAGGTCCCTAGGAGTGTGGAAAAGCTTACTACCGTGAAACTAAAGCAGAACAGTGAAGAAGGCCTGATGGAGCTTCTCCATACCTCCCGTTTGGCAAGGCAAATCAGGGCCTTACTTCGAGGCTAAGGCTCACGTGGACTTTCACTTTAGGTATAGAGCAGAGCAGGGTGAGCTTCCAACTAGGAACTGGAAGCGCAAGGTTTCGTACGGGAAAACTCAATATCTTCTCAGAACCATGCAGGCAGTGACTAAAACCCCGGCAACAACAATGCTTTTCAGGTATAAAGGAGGCCGCATGAACAGAGCTTTCCAAATGGGCAAAGAAGCCTTGTGCCATCAGTCTCCAAATAGTAAATTGGTACGCAGCATACACGCAGGACCAGAGCTTCCCGACTCTAGGCAGTTTTCTGATTCCGATATGGGTGCTGAAGCAAGGTCTCTAGGAGTCTTGGAAAACATACTACCGTTAAACTAAAGGAGAACAGCGATGAAGTCCTCATGGAGCTGCTGCACGCCTCCTCTTTCGCCAGGATAATCAGGGCATTACTTCGAGGCTAGTGCTCCCCTTGACTTTCACTTCAGTTATAGAGCAGAGCAGGTGAGCTTCCAACTAGGAACCGGAAGCACAAGGTTTCTTTCGGGAGAACTCATTTTCTACGCAGAAGCAGGCAGGCAGTAAGTAAAAGGACGGTAACAAGAGTGCTTTTCAAGTAGCTTCAAGACTGCATGAGTGGAGCTTTCAAAGTTGGAAAACAATCTTTGTGCCATCAGTCTCCCATTTCCAGATTGACACGCAGCATAAGGACATGTTGATGCTAACAAGTCAAAAGAGATTCACGATACCCACTGGGGCTTTCCCTTATTCAACCTGTTTCTACGACCACTTTTCTGCATGCAGCCAAGTGCCTAAACAAAGGATGCGACATGGAGACTTAGGGGCCTGTGCATCCTCCAAAGACCTGCAGTGTTACACCAAGAACTGTGCTTAAATTGTACTTGGAATGCAAGGCGATCGCCTCCTTGAGGATGCGTGACTCTTAGTGTAAAAGGTGAAAAGGGATTAGAAGCAGAGTGTTTTTCTCAATAGAGTTCAGCTATGGGAATGAGGTTACATCCATTGCATGGAGGAGTGTCTAGAAGTGTGTTCCTGAAACCTGTGTAGAGCTGAGGTAATCTGGCTCTCCCAAGGAAGAGTGCCGTGTGTTGCCTTTCTCTAGCTAACCCAGCAGTGTTCCAAAAGGCCTACGGGGCTGAAGTTTTTAGCTGCCCCTGAGGTTCTTGGCTCTACTCAGTATACTGGTACCGAAACAGGTGCTGAAGCAAGGTCCCTAGGAGTCTTAAAAAGCTTACTACAGTGAAACTAAAGCAGAACACTGAAGAAGGCCTGATGGAGCTGCTCCATACCTCCCGTTTGACAAGGCAATTCAGGGCCTTACTTCGAGGCTAAGGCTCACGTGGACTTTCACTTTAGGTATAGAGCAGAGCAGGGTGAGCTTCCAACTAGGAACTGGAAGCGCAAGGTTTCGTACGGGAAAACTCAATATCTTCTCAGAACCGTGCAGGCAGTGACTAAAACCCCGACAACAACAATGCTTTTCAGGTAGCTTCGAGGCCGCATGAACGGAGCTTTCCTAATGGGAGAAGAAGGCTTGTGCCATCAGTCTCCAATTTCTAGGTTGATACGCAGCATCCACGCAGGACCAGAGCTTCCTGTCTCTAGGCAGTTTTCTGATACCGAAACGTGTGCTGAAGCAAGGTTCCTAGGAGTCTTGGAAAGCTTACTACCGTTAAACTAAAGCAGAACTGCCATGAAGGCCTCATGGAGCTGCCTCATGCCTCCTGATTTGCAAGGATAATTAGGGCCTTACTTGGAGGTAACTGCTCACGTTGATTTTCACTTTTGGTATAGAGGAGAGCAGGGTGAGCTTCCAACTAGGAACTGGAAGGACAAGGTTTCTTTGGTGAAAATTCATTTTCTTCTCTGAGCCGGCAGTAACTAAGAGCCTGGTAACAGCAGTGCTTTTCAGGTAGTTTCAAGACTGCATGAGTGGTGCTTTCAAAGTTGGAAACAATCTTTGGGCCATCAGTCTCCCATTTCCAGATGACACGCAGCATAAGTACATGGTGATGCTAACAAGTCAAAAGAGATTCACGATACCCACTGGAGCTTTCCCTAATTCTAATTTTTTCTACGACCGCTTTTTTGCGTGCAGTCAAGTGCCTAAACAAAGGATGCGCGAGGGCGATATAGGGGCCTGTGCTTCTTCCAAAGTCCTGCCGTGTTATACCAAGAACTGTGCTTAAATTGTACTTGGAATGCAAGCCGACCACCTCCTGAGGATGCGTGACTCTAAGTGTAATAGGGGAAAAGGGATTAAAAAGAGTGTTCTTCTCAAAAGAGTTCAACTAGGGGAATGAGGTTACATCCATTTAATGGAGGACAGTCTAGAAGTGTGTTCCTTAATCCTGTGTAGAGCTGAGGTAAACTGGCTCTCTCAAGGAAGAGTGCAGTGTGTTGCCTTTCTCTAGCCAACACTGGGGTGTCCCAAAAGGCCTACGGGGCTGAAGTTCCTTACCTGACCCTGAGCTTCCTGGCTTTACTCAGTATAATGGTAGCAGAACGGGTGTGCAACAAGGTCCCTAGGAGTGTGGAAAAGCTTACTACCGTGAAACTAAAGCAGAACAGTGAAGAAGGCCTGATGGAGCTTCTCCATACCTCCCGTTTGGCAAGGCAAATCAGGGCCTTACTTCGGGGCTAGGGCTCACGTGGACTTTCACTTTAGATATAGAGCAGAGCAGGGTGAGCTTCCAAGTAGGAAGTGGAAGCACAAGGTTTCGGACGGGAAAACTCAATATCTTCTCAGAACCGTGCAGGCAGTGACTAAAACCCCGGCAACAACAATGCTTTTCAGGTATAAAGGAGGCCGCATGAACAGAGCTTTCCAAATGGGCAAAGAAACCTTGTGCCATCAGTCTCCAAATAGTAAGTTGGTACGCAGCATACACGCAGGACCAGAGCTTCCCGGCTCTAGGCAGTTTTCTGATTGCGATAGGGGTGCTGAAGCAAGGTCTCTAGGAGTCTAGGAAAACTTACTACGGTTAAACTAAAGAACAGCGATGAAGGCCTCATGGAGCTGCTGCACGCCTCCCGTTTTGCCAGGATAATCAGGGCATGACTTCGAGGCTAGTGTTCCCTGACTTTCACTTTAGTTATAGAGCAGAGCAGTTGAGCTTCCAACTAGGAACTGGAAGCACAAGGTTTCTTTCGGGAGAACTCATTTTCTTCGCAGAAGCAGGCAGGCAGTAACTAAAAGGACGCTAACAAGAGTGCTTTTCAGGTAGCTTCCAGACTGCATGAGTGGAGCTTTCAAAATGGGAAAACAAGATTTGTGTCTCAGTCTCACATTTCCAGATTCACACGCAGCATAAGGAGATGTTGATGCTAACAATCAAAAGAGATTCACGCTGCCCACTGGGGCTTTCCCTAATTCTAATTTTTTCTAGGTCCGATTTTTGCGTGCAGCCAAGTGCCTAAACAAAGGATGCGCCAGGAAACTTAGGGGCCTGTGCATCTTCCAAAGACCTGCAGTGTTACACCAAGAACTGTGCTTAAATTGTACTTGGAATGCAAGCCGACCACCTCCTTGAGGATGCGTGACTCTAAGTGTAAAAGAGGAAAAGGGATTAAAAAGAGTGTTCTTCTCAAAAGAGTTCAACTAGGGGAATGAGGTTACATCCATTTAATGGAGGACAGTCTAGAAGTGTGTTCCTGAATCCTGTGTAGAGCTGAGGTAATCTGGCTCTCTCAAGGAAGAGTGCAGTGTGTTGCCTTTCTCTAGCCAACACTGGGGTGTCCCAAAAGGCCTACGGGGCTGAAGTTCCTTACCTGACCCTGAGCTTCCTGGCTTTACTCAGTATAATGGTAGCAGAACGGGTGTGCAACAAGGTCCCTAGGAGTGTGGAAAAGCTTACTACCGTGAAACTAAAGCAGAACAGTGAAGAAGGCCTGATGGAGCTCCTCCATACCTCCCGTTTGGCAAGGCAAATCAGGGCCTACTTCGAGGCTAGGACTCACTACCGTTAAACTAAAGTAGAACAGCGATGAAGGCCTCATGGAGCTGCTGTACGCCTCCCGTTTTGCCAGGATAATCAGGGCATTACTTCGAGGCTAGTGCTCCCCTTGACTTTCACTTTAGTTATAGAGCAGAGCAGGTGAGCTTCCAACTAGGAACTGGAAGCACAAGGTTTCTTTCGAGAGAACTCATTTTCTTCGCTGAAGCAGGCAGGCAGTAACTAAAATGACAGTAACAACAGTGCTTTTCAGGTAGCTTCGAGACTGAATGAGTGGAGCTTTCAAAATAGGAAAACAAGATTTGTGTCTCAGTCTCACATTTCCAGATTCACACGCAGCATAAGGAGATGTTGATGCTAACAAGTCAAAAGAGATTCACGCTACCCACTGGGGCTTTCCCTAATTCTAATTTTTTCTACGTCCGATTTTTGAGTGCAGCCAAGTGCCTAAACAAAGGATGCGGCAGGAAACTTAGGGGCCTGTGCATCTTCCAAAGACCTGCAGTGTTACACCAAGAACTGTGCTTAAATTGTACTTGGAATGCAAGCCGACCGCCTCCTTGAGGATGCGTGACTCTAAGTGTAAAAGGTGAAAAGGGATTAGAAGCAGAGTGTTTTTCTCAATAGAATTCAGCTATGGGAATGAGGTTACATCCATTGCATGGAAGACTGTCTAGAAGTGTGTTCCTGAAACCTGTGTAGAGCTGAGGTAATCTGGCTCTCCCAAGGAAGAGTGCCGTGTGTTGCCTTTCTCTAGCTAACCCAGCAGTGTTCCAAAAGGCCTACGGGCCTGAAGTTGTTAGCTGCCCCTGAGGTTCTTGGGTCTACTCAGTATACTGGTACCGAAACAGGTGCTGAAGCAAGGTCCCTAGGAGTCTTGAAAAGCTTACTACAGTGAAACTAAAGCAGAACACTGAAGAAGGCCTGATGGAGCTGCTCCATACCTCCCGTTTGACAAGGCAATTCAGGGCCTTACTTCGAGGCAAAGGCTCACGTGGACTTTCACTTTAGGTATAGAGCAGAGCAGGGTGAGCTTCCAACTAGGAACTGGAAGCGCAAGTTTTCGTACGGGAAAACTCAATATCTTCTCAGAACCATGCAGGCAGTGACTAAAACCCTGGCAACAACAATGCTTTTCAGGTATAAAGGAGGCCGCATGAACAGAGCTTTCCAAATGGGCAAAGAAGCCTTGTGCCATCAGTCTGAAAATAGTAAGTTGGTACGCAGCTTACACGCAGGACCAGAGCTTCCCGACTCTAGGCAGTGTTCTGATTCCGATATGGGTGCTGAAACAAGGTCTCTAGGAGTCTTGGAAAACATACTACGGTTAAACTAAAGGAGAACAGCGATGAAGGCCTCATGGAGCTGCTGCACGCCTCCTGTTTCGCCAGGATAATCAGAGCATTACTTCGAGGCTAGTGCTCCCCTTGACTTTCACTTCAGTTATAGAGCAGAGCAGGTGAGCTTCCAACTAGGAACCGGAAGCACAAGATTTCTTTCGGGAGAACTCATTTTCTTCGCAGAAGCAGGCAGGCAGTAACTAAAAGGACGGTAACAAGAGTGCTTTTCAAGTAGCTTCAAGACTGCATGAGTGGAGCTTTCAAAGTTGGAAAACAATCTTTGTGCCATCAGTCTCCCATTTCCAGATTGACACGCAGCATAAGGGCATGTTGATGCTAACAAGTCAAAAGAGATTCACGATACCCACTGGGGCTTTCCCTTATTCAACCTGTTTCTACGACCACTTTTCTGCATGCAGCCAAGTGCCTAAACAAAGGATACGACATGGAGACTTAGGGGCCTGTGCATCCTCCAAAGACCTGCAGTGTTACACCAAGAACTGTGCTTAAATTGTACTTGGAATGCAAGGCGATCGTCTCCTTGAGGATGCGTGACTCTAAGTGTAAAAGGTGAAAAGGGATTAGAAGCAGAGTGTTTTTCTCAATAGAGTTCAGCTAGAGGAATGAGGTTACATCCATTGCATGGAGGACAGTCTAGAAGTGTGTTCCTGTAACCTGTGTAGAGCTGAGGTAATCTGGCTCTCCCAAGGAAGAGTGCCATGTGTTGCCTTTCTCTAGCCAACACTGGAGTGTTCCAAAAAGCCTACGGGGCTGAAGTTGTTCGCTGCCCCTGAAGTTCTTGGCTCTACTCAGTATACTGGTACCGAAACAGGTGCTGAAGCAAGGTTCCTAGGAGTCTTGAAAAGCTTACTACTGTGAAACTAAAGCAGAAGAGTGAAGAAGGCCTGATGGAGCTGCTCCATACCTCCCGTTTGGCAAGGCAAATCAGGGCCGACTTCGAGGCTAGGTCTCACGTTGACTTTCACTTTAGGTATAGAGCAGAGCAGGGTGAGCTTCCAACTAGGAACTGGAAGCACAAGGTTTCTTTCGGGAAAACTCATTTTCTTCGCAGAAGCAGGCAGGCAGTGGATAAATCACCGGCAACAACAATGCTTTTCAGGTAGATTCGAGGCCGCATGAACAGAGCTTTCCTAATGGGAGAAGAAGGCGTGTGCCATCAGTCTCCAATTTCTAGGTTGATACGCAGCATCCACGCAGGACCAGAGCTTCCTGTCTCTAGGCAGTTTTCTGATACCGAAACGTGTGCTGAAGCAAGGTTCCTAGGAGTCTTGGAAAGCTTACTACCGTTAAACTAAAGCAGAACTGCCATGAAGGCCTCATAGAGCTACCTCATGCCTCCTGATTTGCAAGGATAATTAGGGCCTTACTTGGAGATAACTGCTCACGTTGATTTTCACTTTTGGTATAGAGGAGAGCAGGGTGAGCTTCCAACTAGGAACTGGAAGGACAAGGTTTCTTTGGTGAAAATTTATTTTCTTCTCTGAGCCGCAGTAACTAAGAGCCTGGTAACAGCAGTGCTTTTCAGGTAGTTTCAAGACTGCATGAGTGGTGCTTTCAAAGTTGGAAACAATCTTTGGGCCATCAGTCTCCCATTTCCAGATGACACGCAGCATAAGTACATGGTGATGCTAACAAGTCAAAAGAGATTCACGATACCCACTGGAGCTTTCCCTAATTCTAATTTTTTCTACGACCGCTTTTTTGCGTGCAGTCAAGTGCCTAAACAAAGGATGCGCGAGGGCGATTTAGGGGCCTGTGCTTCTTCCAAAGTCCTGCCGTGTTATACCAAGAACTGTGCTTAAATTGTACTTGGAATGCAAGCCGACCACCTCCTTGAGGATACGTGACTCTAAGTGTAAAAGAGGAAAAGGGATTAAAAAGAGTGTTCTTCTCAAAAGAGTTCAACTAGTGGAATGAGGTTACATCCATTTAATGGAGGACAGTCTAGAAGTGTGTTCCTGAATCCTGTGTAGAGCTGAGGTAATCTGGCTCTCTCAAGGAAGAGTGCAGTGTGTTGCCTTTCTCTAGCCAACACTGGGGTGTCCCAAAAGGCCTACGGGGCTGAAGTTCCTTACCTGACCCTGAGCTTCCTGGCTTTACTCAGTATAATGGTAGCAGAACGGGTGTGCAACAAGGTCCCTAGGAGTGTGGAAAAGCTTACTACCGTGAAACTAAAGCAGAACAGTGAAGAAGGCCTGATGGAGCTTCTCCATACCTCCCGTTTGGCAAGGCAAATCAGGGCCTTACTTCGAGGCTAAGGCTCACGTGGACTTTCACTTTAGGTATAGAGCAGAGCAGGGTGAGCTTCCAACTAGGAACTGGAAGCGCAAGGTTTCGTACGGGAAAACTCAATATCTTCTCAGAACCATGCAGGCAGTGACTAAAACCCCGGCAACAACAATGCTTTTCAGGTATAAAGGAGGCCGCATGAACAGAGCTTTCCAAATGGGCAAAGAAGCCTTGTGCCATCAGTCTCCAAATAGTAAATTGGTACGCAGCATACACGCAGGACCAGAGCTTCCCGACTCTAGGCAGTTTTCTGATTCCGATATGGGTGCTGAAGCAAGGTCTCTAGGAGTCTTGGAAAACATACTACCGTTAAACTAAAGGAGAACAGCGATGAAGTCCTCATGGAGCTGCTGCACGCCTCCTCTTTCGCCAGGATAATCAGGGCATTACTTCGAGGCTAGTGCTCCCCTTGACTTTCACTTCAGTTATAGAGCAGAGCAGGTGAGCTTCCAACTAGGAACCGGAAGCACAAGGTTTCTTTCGGGAGAACTCATTTTCTACGCAGAAGCAGGCAGGCAGTAAGTAAAAGGACGGTAACAAGAGTGCTTTTCAAGTAGCTTCAAGACTGCATGAGTGGAGCTTTCAAAGTTGGAAAACAATCTTTGTGCCATCAGTCTCCCATTTCCAGATTGACACGCAGCATAAGGACATGTTGATGCTAACAAGTCAAAAGAGATTCACGATACCCACTGGGGCTTTCCCTTATTCAACCTGTTTCTACGACCACTTTTCTGCATGCAGCCAAGTGCCTAAACAAAGGATGCGACATGGAGACTTAGGGGCCTGTGCATCCTCCAAAGACCTGCAGTGTTACACCAAGAACTGTGCTTAAATTGTACTTGGAATGCAAGGCGATCGCCTCCTTGAGGATGCGTGACTCTTAGTGTAAAAGGTGAAAAGGGATTAGAAGCAGAGTGTTTTTCTCAATAGAGTTCAGCTATGGGAATGAGGTTACATCCATTGCATGGAGGAGTGTCTAGAAGTGTGTTCCTGAAACCTGTGTAGAGCTGAGGTAATCTGGCTCTCCCAAGGAAGAGTGCCGTGTGTTGCCTTTCTCTAGCTAACCCAGCAGTGTTCCAAAAGGCCTACGGGGCTGAAGTTTTTAGCTGCCCCTGAGGTTCTTGGCTCTACTCAGTATACTGGTACCGAAACAGGTGCTGAAGCAAGGTCCCTAGGAGTCTTAAAAAGCTTACTACAGTGAAACTAAAGCAGAACACTGAAGAAGGCCTGATGGAGCTGCTCCATACCTCCCGTTTGACAAGGCAATTCAGGGCCTTACTTCGAGGCTAAGGCTCACGTGGACTTTCACTTTAGGTATAGAGCAGAGCAGGGTGAGCTTCCAACTAGGAACTGGAAGCGCAAGGTTTCGTACGGGAAAACTCAATATCTTCTCAGAACCGTGCAGGCAGTGACTAAAACCCCGACAACAACAATGCTTTTCAGGTAGCTTCGAGGCCGCATGAACGGAGCTTTCCTAATGGGAGAAGAAGGCTTGTGCCATCAGTCTCCAATTTCTAGGTTGATACGCAGCATCCACGCAGGACCAGAGCTTCCTGTCTCTAGGCAGTTTTCTGATACCGAAACGTGTGCTGAAGCAAGGTTCCTAGGAGTCTTGGAAAGCTTACTACCGTTAAACTAAAGCAGAACTGCCATGAAGGCCTCATGGAGCTGCCTCATGCCTCCTGATTTGCAAGGATAATTAGGGCCTTACTTGGAGGTAACTGCTCACGTTGATTTTCACTTTTGGTATAGAGGAGAGCAGGGTGAGCTTCCAACTAGGAACTGGAAGGACAAGGTTTCTTTGGTGAAAATTCATTTTCTTCTCTGAGCCGGCAGTAACTAAGAGCCTGGTAACAGCAGTGCTTTTCAGGTAGTTTCAAGACTGCATGAGTGGTGCTTTCAAAGTTGGAAACAATCTTTGGGCCATCAGTCTCCCATTTCCAGATGACACGCAGCATAAGTACATGGTGATGCTAACAAGTCAAAAGAGATTCACGATACCCACTGGAGCTTTCCCTAATTCTAATTTTTTCTACGACCGCTTTTTTGCGTGCAGTCAAGTGCCTAAACAAAGGATGCGCGAGGGCGATATAGGGGCCTGTGCTTCTTCCAAAGTCCTGCCGTGTTATACCAAGAACTGTGCTTAAATTGTACTTGGAATGCAAGCCGACCACCTCCTGAGGATGCGTGACTCTAAGTGTAATAGGGGAAAAGGGATTAAAAAGAGTGTTCTTCTCAAAAGAGTTCAACTAGGGGAATGAGGTTACATCCATTTAATGGAGGACAGTCTAGAAGTGTGTTCCTTAATCCTGTGTAGAGCTGAGGTAAACTGGCTCTCTCAAGGAAGAGTGCAGTGTGTTGCCTTTCTCTAGCCAACACTGGGGTGTCCCAAAAGGCCTACGGGGCTGAAGTTCCTTACCTGACCCTGAGCTTCCTGGCTTTACTCAGTATAATGGTAGCAGAACGGGTGTGCAACAAGGTCCCTAGGAGTGTGGAAAAGCTTACTACCGTGAAACTAAAGCAGAACAGTGAAGAAGGCCTGATGGAGCTTCTCCATACCTCCCGTTTGGCAAGGCAAATCAGGGCCTTACTTCGGGGCTAGGGCTCACGTGGACTTTCACTTTAGATATAGAGCAGAGCAGGGTGAGCTTCCAAGTAGGAAGTGGAAGCACAAGGTTTCGGACGGGAAAACTCAATATCTTCTCAGAACCGTGCAGGCAGTGACTAAAACCCCGGCAACAACAATGCTTTTCAGGTATAAAGGAGGCCGCATGAACAGAGCTTTCCAAATGGGCAAAGAAACCTTGTGCCATCAGTCTCCAAATAGTAAGTTGGTACGCAGCATACACGCAGGACCAGAGCTTCCCGGCTCTAGGCAGTTTTCTGATTGCGATAGGGGTGCTGAAGCAAGGTCTCTAGGAGTCTAGGAAAACTTACTACGGTTAAACTAAAGAACAGCGATGAAGGCCTCATGGAGCTGCTGCACGCCTCCCGTTTTGCCAGGATAATCAGGGCATGACTTCGAGGCTAGTGTTCCCTGACTTTCACTTTAGTTATAGAGCAGAGCAGTTGAGCTTCCAACTAGGAACTGGAAGCACAAGGTTTCTTTCGGGAGAACTCATTTTCTTCGCAGAAGCAGGCAGGCAGTAACTAAAAGGACGCTAACAAGAGTGCTTTTCAGGTAGCTTCCAGACTGCATGAGTGGAGCTTTCAAAATGGGAAAACAAGATTTCTGTCTCAGTCTCACATTTCCAGATTCACACGCAGCATAAGGAGATGTTGATGCTAGCAAGTCAAAAGAGATTCACGCTACCCACTGGGGCTTTCCCTAATTCTAATTTTTTCTAGGTCCGATTTTTGCGTGCAGCCAAGTGCCTAAACAAAGGATGCGCCAGGAAACTTAGGGGCCTGTGCATCTTCCAAAGACCTGCAGTGTTACACCAAGAACTGTGCTTAAATTGTACTTGGAATGCAAGCCGACCACCTCCTTGAGGATGCGTGACTCTAAGTGTAAAAGAGGAAAAGGGATTAAAAAGAGTGTTCTTCTCAAAAGAGTTCAACTAGGGGAATGAGGTTACATCCATTTAATGGAGGACAGTCTAGAAGTGTGTTCCTGAATCCTGTGTAGAGCTGAGGTAATCTGGCTCTCTCAAGGAAGAGTGCAGTGTGTTGCCTTTCTCTAGCCAACACTGGGGTGTCCCAAAAGGCCTACGGGGCTGAAGTTCCTTACCTGACCCTGAGCTTCCTGGCTTTACTCAGTATAATGGTAGCAGAACGGGTGTGCAACAAGGTCCCTAGGAGTGTGGAAAAGCTTACTACCGTGAAACTAAAGCAGAACAGTGAAGAAGGCCTGATGGAGCTCCTCCATACCTCCCGTTTGGCAAGGCAAATCAGGGCCTACTTCGAGGCTAGGACTCACTACCGTTAAACTAAAGTAGAACAGCGATGAAGGCCTCATGGAGCTGCTGTACGCCTCCCGTTTTGCCAGGATAATCAGGGCATTACTTCGAGGCTAGTGCTCCCCTTGACTTTCACTTTAGTTATAGAGCAGAGCAGGTGAGCTTCCAACTAGGAACTGGAAGCACAAGGTTTCTTTCGGGAGAACTCATTTTCTTCGCTGAAGCAGGCAGGCAGTAACTAAAATGACAGTAACAACAGTGCTTTTCAGGTAGCTTCGAGACTGAATGAGTGGAGCTTTCAAAATAGGAAAACAAGATTTGTGTCTCAGTCTCACATTTCCAGATTCACACGCAGCATAAGGAGATGTTGATGCTAACAAGTCAAAAGAGATTCACGCTACCCACTGGGGCTTTCCCTAATTCTAATTTTTTCTACGTCCGATTTTTGCGTGCAGCCAAGTGCCTAAACAAAGGATGCGCCAGGAAACTTAGGGGCCTGTGCATCTTCCAAAGACCTGCAGTGTTACACCAAGAACTGTGCTTAAAATGTACTTGGAATGCAAGCCGACCGCCTCCTTGAGGATGCGTGACTCTAAGTGTAAAAGGTGAAAAGGGATTAGAAGCAGAGTGTTTTTCTCAATAGAATTCAGCTATGGGAATGAGGTTACATCCATTGCATGGAAGACTGTCTAGAAGTGTGTTCCTGAAACCTGTGTAGAGCTGAGGTAATCTGGCTCTCCCAAGGAAGAGTGCCGTGTGTTGCCTTTCTCTAGCTAACCCAGCAGTGTTCCAAAAGGCCTACGGGCCTGAAGTTGTTAGCTGCCCCTGAGGTTCTTGGGTCTACTCAGTATCCTGATACCGAAACAGGTGCTGAAGCAAGGTCCCTAGGAGTCTTGAAAAGCTTACTACAGTGAAACTAAAGCAGAACACTGAAGAAGGCCTGATGGAGCTGCTCCATACCTCCCGTTTGACAAGGCAATTCAGGGCCTTACTTCGAGGCAAAGGCTCACGTGGACTTTCACTTTAGGTATAGAGCAGAGCAGGGTGAGCTTCCAACTAGGAACTGGAAGCGCAAGTTTTCGTACGGGAAAACTCAATATCTTCTCAGAACCATGCAGGCAGTGACTAAAACCCTGGCAACAACAATGCTTTTCAGGTATAAAGGAGGCCGCATGAACAGAGCTTTCCAAATGGGCAAAGAAGCCTTGTGCCATCAGTCTGAAAATAGTAAGTTGGTACGCAGCTTACACGCAGGACCAGAGCTTCCCGACTCTAGGCAGTGTTCTGATTCCGATATGGGTGCTGAAACAAGGTCTGTAGGAGTCTTGGAAAACATACTACGGTTAAACTAAAGGAGAACAGCGATGAAGGCCTCATGGAGCTGCTGCACGCCTCCTGTTTCGCCAGGATAATCAGAGCATTACTTCGAGGCTAGTGCTCCCCTTGACTTTCACTTCAGTTATAGAGCAGAGCAGGTGAGCTTCCAACTAGGAACCGGAAGCACAAGATTTCTTTCGGGAGAACTCATTTTCTTCGCAGAAGCAGGCAGGCAGTAACTAAAAGGACGGTAACAAGAGTGCTTTTCAAGTAGCTTCAAGACTGCATGAGTGGAGCTTTCAAAGTTGGAAAACAATCTTTGTGCCATCAGTCTCCCATTTCCAGATTGACACGCAGCATAAGGGCATGTTGATGCTAACAAGTCAAAAGAGATTCACGATACCCACTGGGGCTTTCCCTTATTCAACCTGTTTCTACGACCACTTTTCTGCATGCAGCCAAGTGCCTAAACAAAGGATACGACATGGAGACTTAGGGGCCTGTGCATCCTCCAAAGACCTGCAGTGTTACACCAAGAACTGTGCTTAAATTGTACTTGGAATGCAAGGCGATCGCCTCCTTGAGGATGCGTGACTCTAAGTGTAAAAGGTGAAAAGGGATTAGAAGCAGAGTGTTTTTCTCAATAGAGTTCAGCTATGGGAATGAGGTTACATCCATTGCATGGAGGAGTGTCTAGAAGTGTGTTCCTGAAACCTGTGTAGAGCTGAGGTAATCTGGCTCTCCCAAGGAAGAGTGCCGTGTGTTGCCTTTCTCTAGCTAACCCAGCAGTGTTCCAAAAGGCCTACGGGGCTGAAGTTTTTAGCTGCCCCTGAGGTTCTTGGCTCTACTCAGTATACTGGTACCGAAACAGGTGCTGAAGCAAGGTCCCTAGGAGTCTTAAAAAGCTTACTACAGTGAAACTAAAGCAGAACACTGAAGAAGGCCTGATGGAGCTGCTCCATACCTCCCGTTTGACAAGGCAATTCAGGGCCTTACTTCGAGGCTAAGGCTCACGTGGACTTTCACTTTAGGTATAGAGCAGAGCAGGGTGAGCTTCCAACTAGGAACTGGAAGCGCAAGGTTTCGTACGGGAAAACTCAATATCTTCTCAGAACCGTGCAGGCAGTGACTAAAACCCCGACAACAACAATGCTTTTCAGGTAGCTTCGAGGCCGCATGAACGGAGCTTTCCTAATGGGAGAAGAAGGCTTGTGCCATCAGTCTCCAATTTCTAGGTTGATACGCAGCATCCACGCAGGACCAGAGCTTCCTGTCTCTAGGCAGTTTTCTGATATCGAAACGTGTGCTGAAGCAAGGTTCCTAGGAGTCTTGGAAAGCTTACTACCGTTAAACTAAAGCAGAACTGCCATGAAGGCCTCATGGAGCTGCCTCATGCCTCCTGATTTGCAAGGATAATTAGGGCCTTACTTGGAGGTAACTGCTCACGTTGATTTTCACTTTTGGTATAGAGGAGAGCAGGGTGAGCTTCCAACTAGGAACTGGAAGGACAAGGTTTCTTTGGTGAAAATTCATTTTCTTCTCTGAGCCGGCAGTAACTAAGAGCCTGGTAACAGCAGTGCTTTTCAGGTAGTTTCAAGACTGCATGAGTGGTGCTTTCAAAGTTGGAAACAATCTTTGGGCCATCAGTCTCCCATTTCCAGATGACACGCAGCATAAGTACATGGTGATGCTAACAAGTCAAAAGAGATTCACGATACCCACTGGAGCTTTCCCTAATTCTAATTTTTTCTACGACCGCTTTTTTGCGTGCAGTCAAGTGCCTAAACAAAGGATGCGCGAGGGCGATATAGGGGCCTGTGCTTCTTCCAAAGTCCTGCCGTGTTATACCAAGAACTGTGCTTAAATTGTACTTGGAATGCAAGCCGACCACCTCCTGAGGATGCGTGACTCTAAGTGTAATAGGGGAAAAGGGATTAAAAAGAGTGTTCTTCTCAAAAGAGTTCAACTAGGGGAATGAGGTTACATCCATTTAATGGAGGACAGTCTAGAAGTGTGTTCCTTAATCCTGTGTAGAGCTGAGGTAAACTGGCTCTCTCAAGGAAGAGTGCAGTGTGTTGCCTTTCTCTAGCCAACACTGGGGTGTCCCAAAAGGCCTACGGGGCTGAAGTTCCTTACCTGACCCTGAGCTTCCTGGCTTTACTCAGTATAATGGTAGCAGAACGGGTGTGCAACAAGGTCCCTAGGAGTGTGGAAAAGCTTACTACCGTGAAACTAAAGCAGAACAGTGAAGAAGGCCTGATGGAGCTTCTCCATACCTCCCGTTTGGCAAGGCAAATCAGGGCCTTACTTCGGGGCTAGGGCTCACGTGGACTTTCACTTTAGATATAGAGCAGAGCAGGGTGAGCTTCCAAGTAGGAAGTGGAAGCACAAGGTTTCGGACGGGAAAACTCAATATCTTCTCAGAACCGTGCAGGCAGTGACTAAAACCCCGGCAACAACAATGCTTTTCAGGTATAAAGGAGGCCGCATGAACAGAGCTTTCCAAATGGGCAAAGAAACCTTGTGCCATCAGTCTCCAAATAGTAAGTTGGTACGCAGCATACACGCAGGACCAGAGCTTCCCGGCTCTAGGCAGTTTTCTGATTGCGATAGGGGTGCTGAAGCAAGGTCTCTAGGAGTCTAGGAAAACTTACTACGGTTAAACTAAAGAACAGCGATGAAGGCCTCATGGAGCTGCTGCACGCCTCCCGTTTTGCCAGGATAATCAGGGCATGACTTCGAGGCTAGTGTTCCCTGACTTTCACTTTAGTTATAGAGCAGAGCAGTTGAGCTTCCAACTAGGAACTGGAAGCACAAGGTTTCTTTCGGGAGAACTCATTTTCTTCGCAGAAGCAGGCAGGCAGTAACTAAAAGGACGCTAACAAGAGTGCTTTTCAGGTAGCTTCCAGACTGCATGAGTGGAGCTTTCAAAATGGGAAAACAAGATTTCTGTCTCAGTCTCACATTTCCAGATTCACACGCAGCATAAGGAGATGTTGATGCTAGCAAGTCAAAAGAGATTCACGCTACCCACTGGGGCTTTCCCTAATTCTAATTTTTTCTAGGTCCGATTTTTGCGTGCAGCCAAGTGCCTAAACAAAGGATGCGCCAGGAAACTTAGGGGCCTGTGCATCTTCCAAAGACCTGCAGTGTTACACCAAGAACTGTGCTTAAATTGTACTTGGAATGCAAGCCGACCACCTTCTTGAGGATGCGTGACTCTAAGTGTAAAAGAGGAAAAGGGATTAAAAAGAGTGTTCTTCTCAAAAGAGTTCAACTAGGGGAATGAGGTTACATCCATTTAATGGAGGACAGTCTAGAAGTGTGTTCCTGAATCCTGTGTAGAGCTGAGGTAATCTGGCTCTCTCAAGGAAGAGTGCAGTGTGTTGCCTTTCTCTAGCCAACACTGGGGTGTCCCAAAAGGCCTACGGGGCTGAAGTTCCTTACCTGACCCTGAGCTTCCTGGCTTTACTCAGTATAATGGTAGCAGAACGGGTGTGCAACAAGGTCCCTAGGAGTGTGGAAAAGCTTACTACCATGAAACTAAAGCAGAACAGTGAAGAAGGCCTGATGGAGCTCCTCCATACCTCCCGTTTGGCAAGGCAAATCAGGGCCTACTTCGAGGCTAGGACTCACTACCGTTAAACTAAAGTAGAACAGCGATGAAGGCCTCATGGAGCTGCTGTACGCCTCCCGTTTTGCCACGATAATCAGGGCATTACTTCGAGGCTAGTGCTCCCCTTGACTTTCACTTTAGTTATAGAGCAGAGCAGGTGAGCTTCCAACTAGGAACTGGAAGCACAAGGTTTCTTTCGGGAGAACTCATTTTCTTCGCTGAAGCAGGCAGGCAGTAACTAAAATGACAGTAACAACAGTGCTTTTCAGGTAGCTTCGAGACTGAATGAGTGGAGCTTTCAAAATAGGAAAACAAGATTTGTGTCTCAGTCTCACATTTCCAGATTCACACGCAGCATAAGGAGATGTTGATGCTAACAAGTCAAAAGAGATTCACGCTACCCACTGGGTTTTCCCTAATTCTAATTTTTTCTAGGTCCGATTTTTTCGTGCAGCCAAGTGCCTAAACAAAGGATGCGCCAGGAAACTTAGGGGCCTGTGCATCTTCCAAAGACCTGCAGTGTTACACCAAGAACTGTGCTTAAATTGTACTTGGAATGCAAGGCGACTGCCTCCTTGAGGATGCGTGACTCTAAGTGTAAAAGGTGAAAAGGGATTAGAAGCAGAGTGTTTTTCTCAATAGAGATATGCTAGGGGAATGAGGTTACATCCATTGCATGGAGGAGAGTCTAGAAGTGTGTTTTGAAACCTGTGTAGAGCTGAGGTAATCTGGCTCTCCCAAGGAAGAGTGCCGTGTATTGCCTTTCTCTAGCTAACCCTGCAGTGTTCCAAAAGGCCTACGGGGCTGAAGTTGTTAACTGCCCCTGAGGTTCTTGGGTCTACTCAGTATACTGGTACCGAAACAGGTGCTGAAGCAAGGTCCCTAGGAGTCTTGAAAAGCTTACTACAGTGAAACTAAAGCAGAACACTGAAGAAGGCCTGATGGAGCTGCTCCATACCTCCCTTTTGGCAAGGCAATTCAGGGCCTTACTTCGAGGCTAAGGCTCACGTGGACTTTCACTTTAGGTATAGAGCAGAGCAGGGTGAGCTTCCAACTAGGAACTGGAAGCGCAAGGTTTCGTACGGGAAAACTCAATATCTTCTCAAAACCATGCAGGCAGTGACTAAAACCCCGGCAGCAACAATGCTTTTCAGGTATAAAGGAGGCCGCATGAACAGAGCTTTCCAAATGGGCAAAGAAGCCTTGTGCCATCAGTCTCCAAATAGTAAGTTGGTACGCAGCATACACGCAGGACCAGAGCTTCCCGACTCTAGGCAGTTTTCTGATTCCGATATGGGTGCTGAAGCAAGGTCTCTAGGAGTCTTGGAAAACATACTACCATTAAACTAAAGGAGATCAGCGATGAAGGCCTCATGGAGCTGCTGCACGCCTCCTCTTTCGGCAGGATAATCAGGGCATTACTTCGAGGCTAGTGCTCCCCTTGACTTTCACTTCAGTTATAGAGCAGAGCAGGTGAGCTTCCAACTAGGAACCGGAAGCACAAGGTTTCTTTCGGGAGAACTCATTTTCTATGCAGAAGCAGGCAGGCAGTAAGTAAAAGGACGGTAACAAGAGTGCTTTTCAAGTAGCTTCAAGACTGCATGAGTGGAGCTTTCAAAGTTGGAAAACAATCTTTGTGCCATCAGTCTCCCATTTCCAGATTCACACGCAGCATAAGGACATGTTGATGCTAACAAGTCAAAAAGATTCACGATACCCACTGGGGCTTTCCCTTATTCAACCTGTTTCTACGACCACTTTTCTGCATGCAGCCAAGTGCCTAAACAAAGGATGCGACATGGAGACATAGGGGCCTGTGCATCCTCCAAAGACCTGCAGTGTTACACCAAGAACTGTGCTTAAATTGTACTTGGAATGCAAGGCGATCGCCTCCTTGAGGATGCGTGACTCTTAGTGTAAAAGGTGAAAAGGGATTAGAAGCAGAGTGTTTTTCTCAATAGAGTTCAGCTATGGGAATGAGGTTACATCCATTGCATGGAGGAGTGTCTAGAAGTGTGTTCCTGAAACCTGTGTAGAGCTGAGGTAATCTGGCTCTCCCAAGGAAGAGTGCCGTGTGTTGCCTTTCTCTAGCTAACCCAGCAGTGTTCCAAAAGGCCTACGGGGCTGAAGTTTTTAGCTGCCCCTGAGGTTCTTGGCTCTCCTCAGTATACTCGTACCGAAACAGGTGCTGAAGCAAGGTCCCTAGGAGTCTTAAAAAGCTTACTACAGTGAAACTAAAGCAGAACACTGAAGAAGGCCTGATGGAGCTGCTCCATACCTCCCATTTGACAAGGCAATTCAGGGCCTTACTTCGAGGCTAAGGCTCACGTGGACTTTCACTTTAGGTATAGAGCAGAGCAGGGTGAGCTTCCAACTAGGAACTGGAAGCGCAAGGTTTCGTACGGGAAAACTCAATATCTTCTCAGAACCGTGCAGGCAGTGACTAAAACCCCGACAACAACAATGCTTTTCAGGTAGCTTCGAGGCCGCATGAACGGAGCTTTCCTAATGGGAGAAGAAGGCTTGTGCCATCAGTCTCCAATTTCTAGGTTGATACGCAGCATCCACGCAGGACCAGAGCTTCCTGTCTCTAGGCAGTTTTCTGATACCGAAACGTGTGCTGAAGCAAGGTTCCTAGGAGTCTTGGAAAGCTTACTACCGTTAAACTAAAGCAGAACTGCCATGAAGGCCTCATGGAGCTGCCTCATGCCTCCTGATTTGCAAGGATAATTAGGGCCTTACTTGGAGGTAACTGCTCACGTTGATTTTCACTTTTGGTATAGAGGAGAGCAGGGTGAGCTTCCAACTAGGAACTGGAAGGACAAGGTTTCTTTGGTGAAAATTCATTTTCTTCTCTGAGCCGGCAGTAACTAAGAGCCTGGTAACAGCAGTGCTTTTCAGGTAGTTTCAAGACTGCATGAGTGGTGCTTTCAAAGTTGGAAACAATCTTTGGGCCATCAGTCTCCCATTTCCAGATGACACGCAGCATAAGTACATGGTGATGCTAACAAGTCAAAAGAGATTCACGATACCCACTGGAGCTTTCCCTAATTCTAATTTTTTCTACGACCGCTTTTTTGCGTGCAGTCAAGTGCCTAAACAAAGGATGCGCGAGGGCGATATAGGGGCCTGTGCTTCTTCCAAAGTCCTGCCGTGTTATACCAAGAACTGTGCTTAAATTGTACTTGGAATGCAAGCCGACCACCTCCTGAGGATGCGTGACTCTAAGTGTAATAGGGGAAAAGGGATTAAAAAGAGTGTTCTTCTCAAAAGAGTTCAACTAGGGGAATGAGGTTACATCCATTTAATGGAGGACAGTCTAGAAGTGTGTTCCTTAATCCTGTGTAGAGCTGAGGTAAACTGGCTCTCTCAAGGAAGAGTGCAGTGTGTTGCCTTTCTCTAGCCAACACTGGGGTGTCCCAAAAGGCCTACGGGGCTGAAGTTCCTTACCTGACCCTGAGCTTCCTGGCTTTACTCAGTATAATGGTAGCAGAACGGGTGTGCAACAAGGTCCCTAGGAGTGTGGAAAAGCTTACTACCGTGAAACTAAGGCAGAACAGTGAAGAAGGCCTGATGGAGCTTCTCCATACCTCCCGTTTGGCAAGGCAAATCAGGGCCTTACTTCGGGGCTAGGGCTCACGTGGACTTTCACTTTAGATATAGAGCAGAGCAGGGTGAGCTTCCAAGTAGGAAGTGGAAGCACAAGGTTTCGGACGGGAAAACTCAATATCTTCTCAGAACCGTGCAGGCAGTGACTAAAACCCCGGCAACAACAATGCTTTTCAGGTATAAAGGAGGCCGCATGAACAGAGCTTTCCAAATGGGCAAAGAAACCTTGTGCCATCAGTCTCCAAATAGTAAGTTGGTACGCAGCATACACGCAGGACCAGAGCTTCCCGGCTCTAGGCAGTTTTCTGATTGCGATAGGGGTGCTGAAGCAAGGTCTCTAGGAGTCTAGGAAAACTTACTACGGTTAAACTAAAGAACAGCGATGAAGGCCTCATGGAGCTGCTGCACGCCTCCCGTTTTGCCAGGATAATCAGGGCATGACTTCGAGGCTAGTGTTCCCTGACTTTCACTTTAGTTATAGAGCAGAGCAGTTGAGCTTCCAACTAGGAACTGGAAGCACAAGGTTTCTTTCGGGAGAACTCATTTTCTTCGCAGAAGCAGGCAGGCAGTAACTAAAAGGACGGTAACAAGAGTGCTTTTCAGGTAGCTTCCAGACTGCATGAGTGGAGCTTTCAAAATGGGAAAACAAGATTTGTGTCTCAGTCTCACATTTCCAGATTCACACGCAGCATAAGGAGATGTTGATGCTAACAAGTCAAAAGAGATTCACGCTACCCACTGGGGCTTTCCCTAATTCTAATTTTTTCTAGGTCCGATTTTTGCGTGCAGACAAGTGCCTAAACAAAGGATGCACCAGGAAACTTAGGGGCCTGTGCATCTTCCAAAGACCTGCAGTGTTACACCAAGAACTGTGCTTAAATTGTACTTGGAATGCAAGCCGACCGCCTCCTTGAGGATGCGTGACTCTAAGTGTAAAAGAGGAAAAGGGATTAAAAAGAGTGTTCTTCTCAAAAGAGTTCAACTAGGGGAATGAGGTTACATCCATTTAATGGAGGACAGTCTAGAAGTGTGTTCCTGAATCCTGTGTAGAGCTGAGGTAATCTGGCTCTCTCAAGGAAGAGTGCAGTGTGTTGCCTTTCTCTAGCCAACACTGGGGTGTCCCAAAAGGCCTACGGGGCTGAAGTTCCTTACCTGACCCTGAGCTTCCTGGCTTTACTCAGTATAATGGTAGCAGAACGGGTGTGCAACAAGGTCCCTAGGAGTGTGGAAAAGCTTACTACCGTGAAACTAAAGCAGAACAGTGAAGAAGGCCTGATGGAGCTCCTCCATACCTCCCGTATGGCAAGGCAAATCAGGGCCTACTTCGAGGCTAGGACTCACTACCGTTAAACTAAAGTAGAACAGCGATGAAGGCCTCATGGAGCTGCTGTACGCCTCCCGTTTTGCCAGGAGAATCAGGGCATTACTTCGAGGCTAGTGCTCCCCTTCACTTTCACTTTAGTTATAGAGCAGAGCAGGTGAGCTTCCAACTAGGAACTGGAAGCACAAGGTTTCTTTCGGGAGAACTCATTTTCTTCGCAGAAGCAGGCAGGCAGTAACTAAAAGAACAGTAACAACAGTGCTTTTCAGGTAGCTTAGAGACTGCATGAGTGAAGCTTTCAAAATAGGAAAACAAGATTTGTGTCTCAGTCTCACATTTCCAGATTCACACGCAGCATAAGGAGATGTTGATGCTAACAAGTCAAAAGAGATTCACGCTACCCACTGGGTTTTCCCTAATTCTAATTTTTTCTAGGTCCGATTTTTTCGTGCAGCCAAGTGCCTAAACAAAGGATGCGCCAGGAAACTTAGGGGCCTGTGCATCTTCCAAAGACCTGCAGTGTTACACCAAGAACTGTGCTTAAATTGTACTTGGAATGCAAGGCGACTGCCTCCTTGAGGATGCGTGACTCTAAGTGTAAAAGGTGAAAAGGGATTAGAAGCAGAGTGTTTTTCTCAATAGAGTTATGCTAGGGGAATGAGGTTACATCCATTGCATGGAGGAGAGTCTAGAAGTGTGTTCCTGAAACCTGTGTAGAGCTGAGGTAATCTGGCTCTCCCAAGGAAGAGTGCCGTGTATTGCCTTTCTCTAGCTAACCCTGCAGTGTTCCAAAAGGCCTACGGGGCTGAAGTTGTTAACTGCCCCTGAGGTTCTTGGGTCTACTCAGTATACTGGTACCGAAACAGGTGCTGAAGTAAGGTCCCTAGGAGTCTTGAAAAGCTTACTACAGTGAAACTAAAGCAGAACACTGAAGAAGGCCTGATGGAGCTGCTCCATACCTCCCTTTTGGCAAGGCAATTCAGGGCCTTACTTCGAGGCTAAGGCTCACGTGGACTTTCACTTTAGGTATAGAGCAGAGCAGGGTGAGCTTCCAACTAGGAACTGGAAGCGCAAGGTTTCGTACGGGAAAACTCAATATCTTCTCAAAACCATGCAGGCAGTGACTAAACCCCGGCAGCAACAATGCTTTTCAGGTATAAAGGAGGCCGCATGAACAGAGCTTTCCAAATGGGCAAAGAAGCCTTGTGCCATCAGTCTCCAAATAGTAATTTGGTACGCAGCATAGACGCAGGACCAGAGCTTCCCGACTCTAGGCAGTTTTCTGATTCCGATATGGGTGCTGAAGCAAGGTCTCTAGGAGTCTTGGAAAACATACTACCATTAAACTAAAGGAGATCAGCGATGAAGGCCTCATGGAGCTGCTGCACGCCTCCTCTTTCGCCAGGATAATCAGGGCATTACTTCGAGGCTAGTGCTCCCCTTGACTTTCACTTCAGTTATAGAGCAGAGCAGGTGAGCTTCCAACTAGGAACCGGAAGCACAAGGTTTCTTTCGGGAGAACTCATTTTCTACGCAGAAGCAGGCAGGCAGTAAGTAAAAGGACGGTAACAAGAGTGCTTTTCAAGTAGCTTCAAGACTGCATGAGTGGAGCTTTCAAAGTTGGAAAACAATCTTTCTGCCATCAGTCTCCCATTTCCAGATTGACACGCAGCATAAGGACATGTTGACGCTAACAAGTCAAAAAGATTCACGATACACACTGGGGCTTTCCCTTATTCAACCTGTTTCTACGACCACTTTTCTGCATGCAGCCAAGTGCCTAAACAAAGGATGCGACATGGAGACATAGGGGCCTGTGCATCCTCCAAAGACCTGCAGTGTTACACCAAGAACTGTGCTTAAATTGTACTTGGAATGCAAGGCGATCGCCTCCTTGAGGATGCGTGACTCTTAGTGTAAAAGGTGAAAAGGGATTAGAAGCAGAGTGTTTTTCTCAATAGAGTTCAGCTATGGGAATGAGGTTACATCCATTGCATGGAGGAGTGTCTAGAAGTGTGTTCCTGAAACCTGTGTAGAGCTGAGGTAATCTGGCTCTCCCAAGGAAGAGTGCCGTGTGTTGCCTTTCTCTAGCTAACCCAGCAGTGTTCCAAAAGGCCTATGGGGCTGAAGTTTTAACTGCCCCTGAGGTTCTTGGCTCTACTCAGTATACTGGTACCGAAACAGGTGCTGAAGCAAGGTCCCTAGGAGTCTTGAAAAGCTTACTACAGTGAAACTAAAGCAGAACACTGAAGAAGGCCTGATGGAGCTGCTCCATACCTCCCTTTTGGCAAGGCAATTCAGGGCCTTACTTCGAGGCTAAGGCTCACGTGGACTTTCACTTTAGGTATAGAGCAGAGCAGGGTGAGCTTCCAACTAGGAACTGGAAGCGCAAGGTTTCGTACGGGAAAACTCAATATCTTCTCAGAACCGTGCAGGCAGTGACTAAAACCCCGACAACAACAATGCTTTTCAGGTAGCTTCGAGGCCGCATGAACGGAGCTTTCCTAATGGGAGAAGAAGGCTTGTGCCATCAGTCTCCAATTTCTAGGTTGATACGCAGCATCCACGCAGGACCAGAGCTTCCTGTCTCTAGGCAGTTTTCTGATACCGAAACGTGTGCTGAAGCAAGGTTCCTAGGAGTCTTGGAAAGCTTACTACCGTTAAACTAAAGCAGAACTGCCATGAAGGCCTCATGGAGCTGCCTCATGCCTCCTGATTTGCAAGGATAATTAGGGCCTTACTTGGAGGTAACTGCTCACGTTGATTTTCACTTTTGGTATAGAGGAGAGCAGGGTGAGCTTCCAACTAGGAACTGGAAGGACAAGGTTTCTTTGGTGAAAATTCATTTTCTTCTCTGAGCCGGCAGTAACTAAGAGCCTGGTAACAGCAGTGCTTTTCAGGTAGTTTCAAGACTGCATGAGTGGTGCTTTCAAAGTTGGAAACAATCTTTGGGCCATCACTCTCCCATTTCCAGATGACACGCAGCATAAGTACATGGTGATGCTAACAAGTCAAAAGAGATTCACGATACCCACTGGAGCTTTCCCTAATTCTAATTTTTTCTACGACCGCTTTTTTGCGTGCAGTCAAGTGCCTAAACAAAGGATGCGCGAGGGCGATATAGGGGCCTGTGCTTCTTCCAAAGTCCTGCCGTGTTATACCAAGAACCGTGCTTAAATTGTACTTGGAATGCAAGCCGACCACCTCCTGAGGATGCGTGACTCTAAGTGTAATAGGGGAAAAGGGATTAAAAAGAGTGTTCTTCTCAAAAGAGTTCAACTAGGGGAATGAGGTTACATCCATTTAATGGAGGACAGTCTAGAAGTGTGTTCCTTAATCCTGTGTAGAGCTGAGGTAAACTGGCTCTCTCAAGGAAGAGTGCAGTGTGTTGCCTTTCTCTAGCCAACACTGGGGTGTCCCAAAAGGCCTACGGGGCTGAAGTTCCTTACCTGACCCTGAGCTTCCTGGCTTTACTCAGTATAATGGTAGCAGAACGGGTGTGCAACAAGGTCCCTAGGAGTGTGGAAAAGCTTACTACCGTGAAACTAAAGCAGAACAGTGAAGAAGGCCTGATGGAGCTTCTCCATACCTCCCGTTTGGCAAGGCAAATCAGGGCCTACTTCGAGGCTAGGACTCACTACCGTTAAACTAAAGGAGAACAGCGAGGAAGGCCTCATGGAGCTGCTGCACGCCTCCCGTTTTGCCAGGTTAATCAGGGCTTTACTTCGAGGCTAGTGCTCCCCTTGACTTTCACTTTAGTTATAGAGCAGAGCAGGTGAGCTTCCAACTAGGATTTGGAAGCACAAGGTTTCTTTCGGGAGAACTCATTTTCTTCGCAGAAGAAGGCAGGCAGTAACTAAAAGGACAGTAACAACAGTGCTTTTCAGGTAGCTTCGAGACTGCATGAGTGAAGCTTTCAAAATAGGAAAACAAGATTTGTGTCTCAGTCTCACATTTCCAGATTCACACGCAGCATAAGGAGATGTTGATGCTAACAAGTCAAAAGAGATTCACGCTACCCACTGGGTTTTCCCTAATTCTAATTTTTTCTTGTTCCGATTTTTCGTGCAGCCAAGTGCCTAAACAAAGGATGCGCCCGGAAACTTAGGGGCCTGTGCATCTTCCAAAGACCTGCAGTGTTACACCAAGAACTGTGCTTAAATTGTACTTGGAATGCAAGGCGACTGCCTCCTTGAGGATGCGTGACTCTAAGTGTAAAAGGTGAAAAGGGATTAGAAGCAGAGTGTTTTTCTCAATAGAGTTATGCTAGGGGAATGAGGTTACATCCACTGCATGGAGGACAGTCGAGAAGTGTGTTCCTGAAACCTGTGTAGAGCTGAGGTAATCTGGCTCTCCCAAGGAAGAGTGCCGTGTGTTGCCTTTCTCTAGCTAACCCTGCAGTGTTCCAAAAGGCCTACGGGGCTGAAGTTGTTAACTGCCCCTGAGGTTCTTGGGTCTACTCAGTATACTGGTACCGAAACAGGTGCTGAAGCAAGGTCCCTAGGAGTCTTGAAAAGCTTACTACAGTGAAACTAAAGCAGAACACTGAAGAAGGCCTGATGGAGCTGCTCCATACCTCCCTTTTGGCAAGGCAATTCAGGGCCTTACTTCGAGGCTAAGGCTCACGTGGACTTTCACTTTAGGTATAGAGCAGAGCAGGGTGAGCTTCCAACTAGGAACTGGAAGCGCAAGGTTTCGTACGGGAAAACTCAATATCTTCTCAAAACCATGCAGGCAGTGACTAAAACACCGACAACAACAATGCTTTTCAGGTATAAAGGAGGCCGCATGAACAGAGCTTTCCAAATGGGCAAAGAAGCCTTGTGCCATCAGTCTCCAAATAGTAAGTTGGTACGCAGCATACACGCAGGACCAGAGCTTCCCGACTCTAGGCAGTTTTCTGATTCCGATATGGGTGCTGAAGCAAGGTCTCTAGGAGTCTTGGAAAACATACTATCATTAAACTAAAGGAGAACAGCGATGAAGGCCTCATGGAGCTGCTGCACGCCTCCTCTTTCGCCAGGATAATCAGGGCATTACTTCGAGGCTAGTGCTCCCCTTGACTTTCACTTCAGTTATAGAGCAGAGCAGGTGAGCTTCCAACTAGGAACCGGAAGCACAAGGTTTCTTTCGGGAGAACTCATTTTCTACGCAGAAGCAGGCAGGCATTAAGTAAAAGGACAGTAACAAGAGTGCTTTTCAAGTAGCTTCAAGACTGCATGAGTGGAGCTTTCAAAATGGGAAAACAAGATTTGTGTTTCAGTCTCACATTTCCAGATTCACACGCAGCATAAAGAGATGTTGATGCTAACAAGTCAAAAGAGATTCACGCTACCCACTGGGGCTTTCCCTAATTCTAATTTTTTCTAGGTCCGATTTTTGCGTGCAGCCAAGTGCCTAAACAAAGGATGCGCCAGGAAACTTAGGGGCCTGTGCATCTTCCAAAGACCTGCACTGTTACACCAAGAACTGTGCTTAAATTGTACTTGGAATGTAAGGCGACTGCCTCCTTGAGGATGCGTGACTCTAAGTGTAAAAGGTGAAAAGGGATTAGAAGCAGAGTGTTTTTCTCAATAGAGTTATGCTAGGGGAATGAGGTTACATCCATTGCATGGAGGACAGTCGAGAAGTGTGTTCCTGAAACCTGTGTAGAGCTGAGGTAATCTGGCTCTCCCAAGGAAGAGTGCCGTGTGTTGCCTTTCTCTAGCTAACCCAGCAGTGTTCCAAAAGGCCTACGGGGCTGAAGTTTTTAGCTGCCCCTGAGGTTCTTGGCTCTACTCAGTATACTGGTACCGAAATAGGTGCTGAAGCAAGGTCCCTAGGAGTCTTAAAAAGCTTACTACAGTGAAACTAAAGCAGAACACTGAAGAAGGCCTGATGGAGCTGCTCCATACCTCCCGTTTGACAAGGCAATTCAGGGCCTTACTTCGAGGCTAAGGCTCACGTGGACTTTCACTTTAGGTATAGAGCAGAGCAGGGTGAGCTTCCAACTAGGAACTGGAAGCGCAAGGTTTCGTACGGGAAAACTCAATATCTTCTCAGAACCGTGCAGTCAGTGACTAAAACCCCGACAACAACAATGCTTTTCAGGTAGCTTCGAGGCCACATGAACGGAGCTTTCCTAATGGGAGAAGAAGGCTTGTGCCATCAGTCTCCAATTTCTAGGTTGATACGCAGCATCCACGCAGGACCAGAGCTTCCTGTCTCTAGGCAGTTTTCTGATACCGAAACGTGTGCTGAAGCAAGGTTCCTAGGAGTCTTGGAAAGCTTACTACCGTTAAACTAAAGCAGAACTGCCATGAAGGCCTCATGGAGCTGCCTCATGCCTCCTGATTTGCAAGGATAATTAGGGCCTTACTTGGAGGTAACTGCTCACGTTGATTTTCACTTTTGGTATAGAGGAGAGCAGGGTGAGCTTCCAACTAGGAACTGGAAGGACAAGGTTTCTTTGGTGAAAATTCATTTTCTTCTCTGAGCCGGCAGTAACTAAGAGCCTGGTAACAGCAGTGCTTTTCAGGTAGTTTCAAGACTGCATGAGTGGTGCTTTCAAAGTTGGAAACAATCTTTGGGCCATCAGTCTCCCATTTCCAGATGACACGCAGCATAAGTACATGGTGATGCTAACAAGTCAAAAGAGATTCACGATACCCACTGGAGCTTTCCCTAATTCTAATTTTTTCTACGACCGCTTTTTTGCGTGCAGTCAAGTGCCTAAACAAAGGATGCGCGAGGGCGATATTAGGGGCCTGTGCTTCTTCCAAAGTCCTGCCGTGTTATACCAAGAACTGTGCTTAAATTGTACTTGGAATGCAAGCCGACCACCTCCTGAGGATGCGTGACTCTAAGTGTAATAGGGGAAAAGGGATTAAAAAGAGTGTTCTTCTCAAAAGAGTTCAACTAGGGGAATGAGGTTACATCCATTTAATGGAGGACAGTCTAGAAGTGTGTTCCTTAATCCTGTGTAGAGCTGAGGTAAACTGGCTCTCTCAAGGAAGAGTGCAGTGTGTTGCCTTTCTCTAGCCAACACTGGGGTGTCCCAAAAGGCCTACGGGGTTGAAGTTCCTTACCTGACCCTGAGCTTCCTGGCTTTACTCAGTATAATGGTAGCAGAACGGGTGTGCAACAAGGTCCCTAGGAGTGTGGAAAAGCTTACTACCGTGAAACTAAAGCAGAACAGTGAAGAAGGCCTGATGGAGCTTCTCCATACCTCCCGTTTGGCAAGGCAAATCAGGGCCTTACTTCGGGGCTAGGGCTCACGTGGACTTTCACTTTAGATATAGAGCAGAGCAGGGTGAGCTTCCAAGTAGGAAGTGGAAGCACAAGGTTTCGGACGGGAAAACTCAATATCTTCTCAGAACCGTGCAGGCAGTGACTAAAACCCCGGCAACAACAATGCTTTTCAGGTATAAAGGAGGGCGCATGAACAGAGCTTTCCAAATGGGCAAAGAAACCTTGTGCCATCAGTCTCCAAATAGTAAGTTGGTACACAGCATACACGCAGGACCAGAGCTTCCCGGCTCTAGGCAGTTTTCTGATTGCGATAGGGGTGCTGAAGCAAGGTCTCTAGGAGTCTAGGAAAACTTACTACGGTTAAACTAAAGAACAGCGATGAAGGCCTCATGGAGCTGCTGCACGGCTCCCGTTTTGCAAGGATAATCAGGGCATTACTTCGAGGCTAGTGTTCCCTGACTTTCACTTTAGTTATAGAGCAGAGCAGTTGAGCTTCCAACTAGGAACTGGAAGCACAAGGTTTCTTTCGGGAAAACTCATTTTCTTCGCAGAAGCAGGCAGGCAGTAACTAAAAGGACGGTAACAAGAGTGCTTTTCAGGTACCTTCCAGACTGCATGAGTGGAGCTTTCAAAATGGGAAAACAAGATTTGTGTCTCAGTCTCACATTTCCAGATTCACACGCAGCATAAGGAGATGTTGATGCTAACAAGTCAAAAGAGATTCACGCTACCCACTGGGGCTTTCCCTAATTCTAATTTTTTCTAGGTCCGATTTTTGCGTGCAGCCAAGTGCCTAAACAAAGGATGCGCCAGGAAACTTAGGGGCCTTTGCATCTTCCAAAGACCTGCAGTGTTACACCAAGAACTGTGCTTAAATTGTACTTGGAATGCAAGGCGACTGCCTCCTTGAGGATGCGTGACTCTAAGTGTAAAAGGTGAAAAGGGATTAGAAGCAGAGTGTTTTTCTCAATAGAGTTATGCTAGGGGAATGAGGTTACATCCATTGCATGGAGGACAGTCGAGAAGTGTGTTCCTGAAACCTGTGTAGAGCTGAGGTAATCTGGCTCTCCCAAGGAAGAGTGCCGTGTGTTGCCTTTCTCTAGCTAACCCTGCAGTGTTCCAAAAGGCCTACGGGGCTGAAGTTGTTAACTGCCCCTGAGGTTCTTGGCTCTACTCAGTATACTGGTACCGAAACAGGTGCTGAAGCAAGGTCCCTAGGAGTCTTGAAAAGCTTACTACAGTGAAACTAAAGCAGAACACTGAAGAAGGCCTGATGGAACTGCTCCATACCTCCCGTTTGGCAAGGCAAATCAGGGCCTACTTCGAGGCTAGGACTCACTACCGTTAAACTAAAGGAGAACAGCGAGGAAGGCCTCATGGAGCTGCTGCACGCCTCCCGTTTTGCCAGGTTAATCAGGGCTTTACTTCGAGGCTAGTGCTCCCCTTGACTTTCACTTTAGTTATAGAGCAGAGCAGGTGAGCTTCCAACTAGGATTTGGAAGCACAAGGTTTCTTTCGGGAGAACTCATTTTCTTCGCAGAAGCAGGCAGGCAGTAACTAAAAGGACAGTAACAACAATGCTTTTCAGTTAGCTTCGAGACTGCATGAGTGAAGCTTTCAAAATAGGAAAACAAGATTTGAGTCTCAGTCTCACATTTCCAGATTCACACGCAGCATAAGGAGATGTTGATGCTAACAAGTCAAAAGAGATTCACGCTACCCACTGGGTTTTCCCTAATTCTAATTTTTTCTAGGTCCGATTTTTTCGTGCAGCCAAATGCCTAAACAAAGGATGCGCCAGGAAACTTAGGGGCCTGTGCATCTTCCAAAGACCTGCAGTGTTACACCAAGAACTGTGCTTAAATTGTACTTGGAATGCAAGGCGACTGCCTCCTTGAGGATGCGTGACTCTAAGTGTAAAAGGTGAAAAGGGATTAGAAGCAGAGTGTTTTTCTCAACAGAGTTATGCGAGGGGAATGAGGTTACATCCATTGCATGGAGGACAGTCGAGAAGTGTGTTCCTGAAACCTGTGTAGAGCTGAGGTAATCTGGCTCTCCCAAGGAAGAGTGCCGTGTGTTGCCTTTCTCTAGCTAACCCTGCAGTGTTCCAAAAGGCCTACGGGGCTGAAGTTGTTAACTGCCCCTGAGGTTCTTGGGTCTACTCAGTATACTGGTACCGAAACAGGTGCTAAAGCAAGGTCCCTAGGAGTCTTGAAAAGCTTACTACAGTGAAACTAAAGCAGAACACTGAAGAAGGCCTGATGGAGCTGCTCCATACCTCCCTTTTGGCAAGGCAATTCAGGGCCTTACTTCGAGGCTAAGGCTCACGTGGACTTTCACTTTAGGTATAGAGCAGAGCAGGGTGAGCTTCCAACTAGGAACTGGAAGCGCAAGGTTTCGTACGGGAAATCTCAATATCTTCTCAAAACCATGCAGGCAGTGACTAAAACCCCGGCAACAACAATGCTTTTCAGGTATAAAGGAGGCCGCATGAACAGAGCTTTCCAAATGGGCAAAGAAGCCTTGTGCCATCAGTCTCCAAATAGTAAGTTGGTACGCAGCATACACGCAGGACCAGAGCTTCCCGACTCTAGGCAGTTTTCTGATTGCGATAGGGGTGCTGAAGCAAGGCCTCTAGGAGTCTTGGAAAACATACTACCCTTAAACTAAAGGAGAACAGCGATGAAGGCCTCATGGAGCTGCTGCACGCCTCCTCTTTCGCCAGGATAATCAGGGCATTACTTCGAGGCTAGTGCTCCCCTTGACTTTCACTTCAGTTATAGAGCAGAGCAGGTGAGCTTCCAACTAGGAACCGGAAGCACAAGGTTTCTTTCGGGAGAACTCATTTTCTACGCAGAAGCAGGCAGGCAGTAAGTAAAAGGACGGTAACAAGAGTGCTTTTCAAGTAGCTTCAAGACTGCATGAGTGGAGCTTTCAAAGTTGGAAAACAATCTTTGTGCCATCAGTCTCCCATTTCCAGATTGACACGCAGCATAAGGACATGTTGATGCTAACAAGTCAAAAAGATTCACGATACCCACTGGGGCTTTCCCTTATTCAACCTGTTTCTACGACCACTTTTCTGCATGCACCCAAGTGCCTAAACAAAGGATGCGACATGGAGACATAGGGGCCTGTGCATCCTCCAAAGACCTGCAGTGTTACACCAAGAACTGTGCTTAAATTGTACTTGGAATGCAAGGCGATCGCCTCCTTGAGGATGCGTGACTCTTAGTGTAAAAGGTGAAAAGGGATTAGAAGCAGAGTGTTTTTCTCAATAGAGTTCAGCTATGGGAATG
Organism: Balaenoptera physalus; assembly: GCF_965194825.1. Taxonomy (NCBI): domain Eukaryota; kingdom Metazoa; phylum Chordata; class Mammalia; order Artiodactyla; family Balaenopteridae; genus Balaenoptera; species Balaenoptera physalus. The sequence goes on along the minus strand of NW_028125600.1, from coordinate 90,496 downwards.
AGGTTACATCCATTGCATGGAGGAGTGTCTAGAAGTGTGTTCCTGAAACCTGTGTAGAGCTGAGGTAATCTGGCTCTCCCAAGGAAGAGTGCCGTGTGTTGCCTTTCTCTAGCTAACCCAGCAGTGTTCCAAAAGGCCTACGGGGCTGAAGTTTTTAGCTGCCCCTGAGGTTCTTGGCTCTACTCAGTATACTGGTACCGAAACAGGTGCTGAAGCAAGGTCCCTAGGAGTCTTAAAAAGCTTACTACAGTGAAACTAAAGCAGAACACTGAAGAAGGCCTGATGGAGCTGCTCCATACCTCCCATTTGACAAGGCAATTCAGGGCCTTACTTCGAGGCTAAGGCTCACGTGGACTTTCACTTTAGGTATAGAGCAGAGCAGGGTGAGCTTCCAACTAGGAACTGGAAGCGCAAGGTTTCGTACGGGAAAACTCAGTATCTTCTCAGAACCGTGCAGGCAGTGACTAAAACCCCGACAACAACAATGCTTTTCAGGTAGCTTCGAGGCCGCATGAACGGAGCTTTCCTAATGGGAGAAGAAGGCTTGTGCCATCAGTCTCCAATTTCTAGGTTGATACGCAGCATCCACGCAGGACCAGAGCTTCCTGTCTCTAGGCAGTTTTCTGATACCGAAACGTGTGCTGAAGCAAGGTTCCTAGGAGTCTTGGAAAGCTTACTACCGTTAAACTAAAGCAGAACTGCCATGAAGGCCTCATGGAGCTGCCTCATGCCTCCTGATTTGCAAGGATAATTAGGGCCTTACTTGGAGGTAACTGCTCACGTTGATTTTCACTTTTGGTATAGAGGAGAGCAGGGTGAGCTTCCAACTAGGAACTGGAAGGACAAGGTTTCTTTGGTGAAAATTCATTTTCTTCTCTGAGCCGGCAGTAACTAAGAGCCTGGTAACAGCAGTGCTTTTCAGGTAGTTTCAAGACTGCATGAGTGGTGCTTTCAAAGTTGGAAACAATCTTTGGGCCATCAGTCTCCCATTTCCAGATGACACGCAGCATAAGTACATGGTGATGCTAACAAGTCAAAAGAGATTCACGATACCCACTGGAGCTTTCCCTAATTCTAATTTTTTCTACGACCGCTTTTTTGCGTGCAGTCAAGTGCCTAAACAAAGGATGTGCGAGGGCGATATAGGGGCCTGTGCTTCTTCCAAAGTCCTGCCGTGTTATACCAAGAACTGTGCTTAAATTGTACTTGGAATGCAAGCCGACCACCTCCTGAGGATGCGTGACTCTAAGTGTAATAGGGGAAAAGGGATTAAAAAGAGTGTTCTTCTCAAAAGAGTTCAACTAGGGGAATGAGGTTACATCCATTTAATGGAGGACAGTCTAGAAGTGTGTTCCTTAATCCTGTGTAGAGCTGAGGTAAACTGGCTCTCTCAAGGAAGAGTGCAGTGTGTTGCCTTTCTCTAGCCAACACTGGGGTGTCCCAAAAGGCCTACGGGGCTGAAGTTCCTTACCTGACCCTGAGCTTCCTGGGTTTACTCAGTATAATGGTAGCAGAACGGGTGTGCAACAAGGTCCCTAGGAGTGTGGAAAAGCTTACTACCGTGAAACTAAAGCAGAACAGTGAAGAAGGCCTGATGGAGCTTCTCCATACCTCCCGTTTGGCAAGGCAAATCAGGGCCTTACTTCGGGGCTAGGCCTCACGTGGACTTTCACTTTAGATATAGAGCAGAGCAGGGTGAGCTTCCAAGTAGGAAGTGGAAGCACAAGGTTTCGGACGGGAAAACTCAATATCTTCTCAGAACCGTGCAGGCAGTGACTAAAACCCCGGCAACAGCAATGCTTTTCAGGTATAAAGGAGGGCGCATGAACAGAGCTTTCCAAATGGGCAAAGAAACCTTGTGCCATCAGTCTCCAAATAGTAAGTTGGTACGCAGCATACACGCAGGACCAGAGCTTCCCGGCTCTAGGCAGTTTTCTGATTGCGATAGGGGTGCTGAAGCAAGGTCTCTAGGAGTCTAGGAAAACTTACTACGGTTAAACCAAAGAACAGCGATGAAGGCCTCATGGAGCTGCTGCACGCCTCCCGTTTTGCCAGGATAATCAGGGCATGACTTCGAGGCTAGTGTTCCCTGACTTTCACTTTAGTTATAGAGCAGAGCAGTTGAGCTTCCAACTAGGAACTGGAAGCACAAGGTTTCTTTCGGGAGAACTCATTTTCTTCGCAGAAGCAGGCAGGCAGTAACTAAAAGGACGGTAACAAGAGTGCTTTTCAGGTAGCTTCCAGACTGCATGAGTGGAGCTTTCAAAATGGGAAAACAAGATTTGTGTCTCAGTCTCACATTTCCAGATTCACACGCAGCATAAGGAGATGTTGATGCTAACAAGTCAAAAGAGATTCACGCTACCCACTGGGGCTTTCCCTAATTCTAATTTTTTCTAGGTCCGATTTTTGCGTGCAGCCAAGTGCCTAAACAAAGGATGCGCCAGGAAACTTAGGGGCCTGTGCATCTTCCAAAGACCTGCAGTGTTACACCAAGAACTGTGCTTAAATTGTACTTGGAATGCAAGGCGACTGCCTCCTTGAGGATGCGTGACTCTAACTGTAAAAGGTGAAAAGGGATTAGAAGCAGAGTGTTTTTCTCAATAGAGTTATGCTAGGGGAATGAGGTTACATCCATTGCATGGAGGACAGTCGAGAAGTGTGTTCCTGAAACCTGTGTAGAGCTGAGGTAATCTGGCTCTCCCAAGGAAGAGTGCCGTGTGTTGCCTTTCTCTAGCTAACCCTGCAGTGTTCCAAAAGGCCTACGGGGCTGAAGTTGTTAACTGCCCCTGAGGTTCTTGGCTCTACTCAGTATACTGGTACCGAAACAGGTGCTGAAGCAAGGTCCCTAGGAGTCTTGAAAAGCTTACTACAGTGAAACTAAAGCAGAACACTGAAGAAGGCCTGATGGAACTGCTCCATACCTCCCGTTTGGCAAGGCAAATCAGGGCCTACTTCGAGGCTAGGACTCACTACCGTTAAACTAAAGGAGAACAGCGAGGAAGGCCTCATGGAGCTGCTGCACGCCTCCCGTTTTGCCAGGTTAATCAGGGCTTTACTTCGAGGCTAGTGCTCCCCTTGACTTTCACTTTAGTTATAGAGCAGAGCAGGTGAGCTTCCAACTAGGATTTGGAAGCACAAGGTTTCTTTCGGGAGAACTCATTTTCTTCGCAGAAGCAGGCAGGCAGTAACTAAAAGGACAGTAACAACAATGCTTTTCAGGTAGCTTCGAGACTGCATGAGTGAAGCTTTCAAAATAGGAAAACAAGATTTGAGTCTCAGTCTCACATTTCCAGATTCACACGCAGCATAAGGAGATGTTGATGCTAACAAGTCAAAAGAGATTCACGCTACCCACTGGGTTTTCCCTAATTCTAATTTTTTCTAGGTCCGATTTTTTCGTGCAGCCAAGTGCCTAAACAAAGGATGCGCCAGGAAACTTAGGGGCCTGTGCATCTTCCAAAGACCTGCAGTGTTACACCAAGAACTGTGCTTAAATTGTACTTGGAATGCAAGGCGACTGCCTCCTTGAGGATGCGTGACTCTAAGTGTAAAATGTGAAAAGGGATTAGAAGCAGAGTGTTTTTCTCAACAGAGTTATGCGAGGGGAATGAGGTTACATCCATTGCATGGAGGACAGTCGAGAAGTGTGTTCCTGAAACCTGTGTAGAGCTGAGGTAATCTGGCTCTCCCAAGGAAGAGTGCCGTGTGTTGCCTTTCTCTAGCTAACCCAGCAGTGTTCCAAAAGGCCTACGGGGCTGAAGTTGTTAACTGCCCCTGAGGTTCTTGGGTCTACTCAGTATACTGGTACCGAAACAGGTGCTAAAGCAAGGTCCCTAGGAGTCTTGAAAAGCTTACTACAGTGAAACTAAAGAAGAACACTGAAGAAGGCCTGATGGAGCTGCTCCATACCTCCCTTTTGGCAAGGCAATTCAGGGCCTTACTTCGAGGCTAAGGCTCACGTGGACTTTCACTTTAGGTATAGAGCAGAGCAGGGTGAGCTTCCAACTAGGAACTGGAAGCGCAAGGTTTCGTACGAGAAAACTCAATATCTTCTCAAAACCATGCAGGCAGTGACTAAAACCCCGGCAACAACAATGCTTTTCAGGTATAAAGGAGGCCGCATGAACAGAGCTTTCCAAATGGGCAAAGAAGCCTTGTGCCATCAGTCTCCAAATAGTAAGTTGGTACGCAGCATACACGCATGACCAGAGCTTCCCGACTCTAGGCAGTTTTCTGATTGCGATAGGGGTGCTGAAGCAAGGTCTCTAGGAGTCTTGGAAAACATACTACCCTTAAACTAAAGGAGAACAGCGATGAAGGCCTCATGGAGCTGCTGCACGCCTCCTCTTTCGCCAGGATAATCAGGGCATTACTTCGAGGCTAGTGCTCCCCTTGACTTTCACTTCAGTTATAGAGCAGAGCAGGTGAGCTTCCAACTAGGAACCGGAAGCACAAGGTTTCTTTCGGGAGAACTCATTTTCTACGCAGAAGCAGGCAGGCAGTAAGTAAAAGGACGGTAACAAGAGTGCTTTTCAAGTAGCTTCAAGACTGCATGAGTGGAGCTTTCAAAGTTGGAAAACAATCTTTGTGCCATCAGTCTCCCATTTCCAGATTGACACGCAGCATAAGGACATGTTGATGCTAACAAGTCAAAAAGATTCACGATACCCACTGGGGCTTTCCCTTATTCAACCTGTTTCTACGACCACTTTTCTGCATGCACCCAAGTGCCTAAACAAAGGATGCGACATGGAGACATAGGGGCCTGTGCATCCTCCAAAGACCTGCAGTGTTACACCAAGAACTGTGCTTAAATTGTACTTGGAATGCAAGGCGATCGCCTCCTTGAGGATGCGTGACTCTTAGTGTAAAAGGTGAAAAGGGATTAGAAGCAGAGTGTTTTTCTCAATAGAGTTCAGCTATGGGAATGAGGTTACATCCATTGCATGGAGGAGTGTCTAGAAGTGTGTTCCTGAAACCTGTGTAGAGCTGAGGTAATCTGGCTCTCCCAAGGAAGAGTGCCGTGTGTTGCCTTTCTCTAGCTAACCCAGCAGTGTTCCAAAAGGCCTACGGGGCTGAAGTTTTTAGCTGCCCCTGAGGTTCTTGGCTCTACTCAGTATACTGGTACCGAAACAGGTGCTGAAGCAAGGTCCCTAGGAGTCTTAAAAAGCTTACTACAGTGAAACTAAAGCAGAACACTGAAGAAGGCCTGATGGAGCTGCTCCATACCTCCCATTTGACAAGGCAATTCAGGGCCTTACTTCGAGGCTAAGGCTCACGTGGACTTTCACTTTAGGTATAGAGCAGAGCAGGGTGAGCTTCCAACTAGGAACTGGAAGCGCAAGGTTTCGTACGGGAAAACTCAATATCTTCTCAGAACCGTGCAGGCAGTGACTAAAACCCCGACAACAACAATGCTTTTCAGGTAGCTTCGAGGCCGCATGAACGGAGCTTTCCTAATGGGAGAAGAAGGCTTGTGCCATCAGTCTCCAATTTCTAGGTTGATACGCAGCATCCACGCAGGACCAGAGCTTCCTGTCTCTAGGCAGTTTTCTGATACTGAAACGTGTGCTGAAGCAAGGTTCCTAGGAGTCTTGGAAAGCTTACTACCGTTAAACTAAAGCAGAACTGCCATGAAGGCCTCATGGAGCTGCCTCATGCCTCCTGATTTGCAAGGATAATTAGGGCCTTACTTGGAGGTAACTGCTCACGTTGATTTTCACTTTTGGTATAGAGGAGAGCAGGGTGAGCTTCCAACTAGGAACTGGAAGGGCAAGGTTTCTTTGGTGAAAATTCATTTTCTTCTCTGAGCCGGCAGTAACTAAGAGCCTGGTAACAGCAGTGCTTTTCAGGTAGTTTCAAGACTGCATGAGTGGTGCTTTCAAAGTTGGAAACAATCTTTGGGCCATCAGTCTCCCATTTCCAGATGACACGCAGCATAAGTACAGGGTGATGCTAACAAGTCAAAAGAGATTCACGATACCCACTGGAGCTTTCCCTAATTCTAATTTTTTCTACGACCGCTTTTTTGCATGCAGTCAACTGCCTAAACAAAGGATGCGCGAGGGCGATATAGGGGCCTGTGCTTCTTCCAAAGTCCTGCCGTGTTATACCAAGAACTGTGCTTAAATTGTACTTGGAATGCAAGCCGACCACCTCCTGAGGATGCGTGACTCTAAGTGTAATAGGGGAAAAGGGATTAAAAAGAGTGTTCTTCTCAAAAGAGTTCAACTAGGGGAATGAGGTTACATCCATTTAATGGAGGACAGTCTAGAAGTGTGTTCCTTAATCCTGTGTAGAGCTGAGGTAAACTGGCTCTCTCAAGGAAGAGTGCAGTGTGTTGCCTTTCTCTAGCCAACACTGGGGTGTCCCAAAAGGCCTACGGGGCTGAAGTTCCTTACCTGACCCTGAGCTTCCTGGCTTTACTCAGTATAATGGTAGCAGAACGGGTGTGCAACAAGGTCCCTAGGAGTGTGGAAAAGCTTACTACCGTGAAACTAAAGCAGAACAGTGAAGAAGGCCTGATGGAGCTTCACCATACCTCCCGTTTGGCAAGGCAAATCAGGGCCTTACTTCGGGGCTAGGGCTCACGTGGACTTTCACTTTAGATATAGAGCAGAGCAGGGTGAGCTTCCAAGTAGGAAGTGGAAGCACAAGGTTTCGGACGGGAAAACTCAATATCTTCTCAGAACCGTGCAGGCAGTGACTAAAACCCCGGCAACAACAATGCTTTTCAGGTATAAAGGAGGCCGCATGAACAGAGCTTTCCAAATGGGCAAAGAAACTTTGTGCCATCAGTCTCCAAATAGTAAGTTGGTACGCAGCATACACGCAGGACCAGAGCTTCCCGGCTCTAGGCAGTTTTCTGATTGCGATAGGGGTGCTGAAGCAAGGTCTCTAGGAGTCTAGGAAAACTTACTATGGTTAAACTAAAGAACAGCGATGAAGGCCTCATGGAGCTGCTGCACGCCTCCCGTTTTGCCAGGATAATCAGGGCATTACTTCGAGGCTAGTGTTCCCTGACTTTCACTTTAGTTATAGAGCAGAGCAGTTGAGCTTCCAACTAGGAACAGGAAGCACAAGGTTTCTTTCGGGAGAACTCATTTTCTTCGCAGAAGCAGGCAGGCAGTAACTAAAAGGACGGTAACAAGAGTGCTTTTCAGGTAGCTTCCAGACTGCATGAGTGGAGCTTTCAAAATGGGAAAACAAGATTTGTGTCTCAGTCTCACATTTCCAGATTCACACGCAGCATAAGGAGATGTTGATGCTAACAAGTCAAAAGAGATTCACGCTACCCACTGGGGCTTTCCCTAATTCTAATTTTTTCTAGGTCCGATTTTTTCGTGCAGCCAAGTGCCTAAACAAAGGATGCGCCAGGAAATTTAGGGGCCTGTGCATCTTCCAAAGACCTGCAGTGTTACACCAAGAACTGTGCTTAAATTGTACTTGGAATGCAAGGCGACTGCCTCCTTGAGGATGCGTGACTCTAAGTGTAAAAGGTGAAAAGGGATTAGAAGCAGAGTGTTTTTCTCAATAGAGTTATGCTAGGGGAATGAGGTTACATCCATTGCATGAAGGACAGTCTAGAAGTGTGTTCCTGAAACCTGTGTAGAGCTGAGGTAATCTGGCTCTCCCAAGGAAGAGTGCCGTGTATTGCCTTTCTCTAGCTAACCCTGCAGTGTTCCAAAAGGCCTACGGGGCTGAAGTTGTTAACTGCCCCTGAGGTTCTTGGCTCTACTCAGTATACTGGTACCGAAACAGGTGCTGAAGCAAGGTCCCTAGGAGTCTTGAAAAGCTTACTACAGTGAAACTAAAGCAGAACACTGAAGAAGGCCTGATGGAGCTGCTCCATACCTCCCTTTTGGCAAGGCAATTCAGGGCCTTACTTCGAGGCTAAGGCTCACGTGGACTTTCACTTTAGGTATAGAGCAGAGCAGGGTGAGCTTCAAACTAGGAACTGGAAGCGCAAGGTTTCGTACGGGAAAACTCAATATCTTCTCAAAACCATGCAGGCAGTGACTAAAACCCCGGCAGCAACAATGCTTTTCAGGTATAAAGGAGGCCGCATGAACAGAGCTTTCCAAATGGGCAAAGAAGCCTTGTGCCATCAGTCTCCAAATAGTAAGTTGGTACGCAGCATACACGCAGGACCAGAGCTTCCCGACTCTAGGCAGTTTTCTGATTCCGATATGGGTGCTGAGGCAAGGTCTCTAGGAGTCTTGGAAAACATACTACCATTAAACTAAAGGAGATCAGCGATGAAGGCCTCATGGAGCTGCTGCACGCCTCCTCTTTCGCCAGGATAATCAGGGCATTACTTCGAGGCTAGTGCTCCCCTTGACTTTCACTTCAGTTATAGAGCAGAGCAGGTGAGCTTCCAACTAGGAACCGGAAGCACAAGGTTTCTTTCGGGAGAACTCATTTTCTACGCAGAAGCAGGCAGGCAGTAAGTAAAAGGACGGTAACAAGAGTGCTTTTCAAGTAGCTTCAAGACTGCATGAGTGGAGCTTTCAAAGTTGGAAAACAATCTTTGTGCCATCAGTCTCCCATTTCCAGATTGACACGCAGCATAAGGACATGTTGATGCTAACAAGTCAAAAAGATTCACGATACCCACTGGGGCTTTCCCTTATTCAACCTGTTTCTACGACCACTTTTCTGCATGCAGCCAAGTGCCTAAACAAAGGATGCGACATGGAGACATAGGGGCCTGTGCATCCTCCAAAGACCTGCAGTGTTACACCAAGAACTGTGCTTAAATTGTACTTGGAATGCAAGGCGATCGCCTCCTTGAGGATGCGTGACTCTTAGTGTAAAAGGTGAAAAGGGATTAGAAGCAGAGTGTTTTTCTCAATAGAGTTCAGCTATGGGAATGAGGTTACATCCATTGCATGGAGGAGTGTCTAGAAGTGTGTTCCTGAAACCTGTGTAGAGCTGAGGTAATCTGGCTCTCCCAAGGAAGAGTGCCGTGTGTTGCCTTTCTCTAGCTAACCCAGCAGTGTTCCAAAAGGCCTACGGGGCTGAAGTTTTTAGCTGCCCCTGAGGTTCTTGGCTCTACTCAGTATACTGGTACCGAAACAGGTGCTGAAGCAAGGTCCCTAGGAGTCTTAAAAAGCTTACTACAGTGAAACTAAAGCAGAACACTGAAGAAGGCCTGATGGAGCTGCTCCATACCTCCCGTTTGACAAGGCAATTCAGGGCCTTACTTCGAGCCTAAGGCTCACGTGGAGTTTCACTTTAGGTATAGAGCAGAGCAGGGTGAGCTTCCAACTAGGAACTGGAAGCGCAAGGTTTCGTACGGGAAAACTCAATATCTTCTCAGAACCGTGCAGGCAGTGACTAAAACCCAGACAACAACAATGCTTTTCAGGTAGCTTCGAGGCCGCATGAACGGAGCTTTCCTAATGGGAGAAGAAGGCTTGTGCCATCAGTCTCCAATTTCTAGGTTGATACGCAGCATCCACGCAGGACCAGAGCTTCCTGTCTCTAGGCAGTTTTCTGATACCGAAACGTGTGCTGAAGCAAGGTTCCTAGGAGTCTTGGAAAGCTTACTACCGTTAAACTAAAGCAGAACTGCCATGAAGGCCTCATGGAGCTGCCTCATGCCTCCTGATTTGCAAGGATAATTAGGGCCTTACTTGGAGGTAACTGCTCACGTTGATTTTCACTTTTGGTATAGAGGAGAGCAGGGTGAGCTTCCAACTAGGAACTGGAAGGACAAGGTTTCTTTGGTGAAAATTCATTTTCTTCTCTGAGCCGGCAGTAACTAAGAGCCTGGTAACAGCAGTGCTTTTCAGGTAGTTTCAAGACTGCATGAGTGGTGCTTTCAAAGTTGGAAACAATCTTTGGGCCATCAGTCTCCCATTTCCAGATGACACGCAGCATAAGTACATGGTGATGCTAACAAGTCAAAAGAGATTCACGATACCCACTGGAGCTTTCCCTAATTCTAATTTTTTCTACGACCGCTTTTTTGCGTGCAGTCAAGTGCCTAAACAAAGGATGCGCGAGGGCGATATAGGGGCCTGTGCTTCTTCCAAAGTCCTGCCGTGTTATACCAAGAACTGTGCTTAAATTGTACTTGGAATGCAAGCCGACCACCTCCTGAGGATGCGTGACTCTAAGTGTAATAGGGGAAAAGGGATTAAAAAGAGTGTTCTTCTCAAAAGTGTTCAACTAGGGGAATGAGGTTACATCCATTTAATGGAGGACAGTCTAGAAGTGTGTTCCTTAATCCTGTGTAGAGCTGAGGTAAACTGGCTCTCTCAAGGAAGAGTGCAGTGTGTTGCCTTTCTCTAGCCAACACTGGGGTTTCCCAAAAGGCCTACGGGGCTGAAATTCCTTACCTGACCCTGAGCTTCCTGGCTTTACTCAGTATAATGGTAGCAGAACGGGTGTGCAACAAGGTCCCTAGGAGTGTGGAAAAGCTTACTACCGTGAAACTAAAGCAGAACAGTGAAGAAGGCCTGATGGAGCTTCTCCATACCTCCCATTTGGCAAGGCAAATTAGGGCCTTACTTCGGGGCTAGGGCTCACGTGGACTTTCACTTTAGATATAGAGCAGAGCAGGGTGAGCTTCCAAGTAGGAAGTGGAAGCACAAGGTTTCGGACGGAAAAAATCAATATCTTCTCAGAACCGTGCAGGCAGTGACTAAAACCCCGGCAACAACAATGCTTTTCAGGTATAAAGGAGGCCGCATGAACAGAGCTTTCCAAATGGGCAAAGAAACCTTGTGCCATCAGTCTCCAAATAGTAAGTTGGTACGCAGCATACACGCAGGACCAGAGCTTCCCGGCTCTAGGCAGTTTTCTGATTGCGATAGGGGTGCTGAAGCAAGGTCTCTAGGAGTCTAGGAAATCTTACTACGGTTAAACTAAAGAACAGCGATGAAGGCCTCATGGAGCTGCTGCACGCCTCCCGTTTTGCCAGGATAATCAGGGCATTACTTCGAGGCTAGTGTTCCCTGACTTTCACTTTAGTTATAGAGCAGAGCAGTTGAGCTTCCAACTAGGAACTGGAAGCACAAGGTTTCTTTCGGGAGAACTCATTTTCTTCGCAGAATCAGGCAGGCAGTAACTAAAAGGACGGTAACAAGAGTGCTTTTCAGGTAGCTTCCAGACTGCATGAGTGGAGCTTTCAAAATGGGAAAACAAGATTTGCGTCTCAGTCTCACATTTCCAGATTCACACGCAGCATAAGGAGATGTTGATGCTAACAAGTCAAAAGAGATTCACGCTACCCACTGGGGCTTTCCCTAATTCTAATTTTTTCTAGGTCCGATTTTTGCGTGCAGCCAAGTGCCTAAACAAAGGATGCGCCAGGAAACTTAGGGGCCTGTGCATCTTGCAAAGACCTGCAGTGTTACACCAAGAACTGTGCTTAAATTGTACTTGGAATGCAAGGCGACTGCCTCCTTGAGGATGCGTGACTCTAAGTGTAAAAGGTGAAAAGGGATTAGAAGCAGAGTGTTTTTCTCAACAGAGTTATGCTAGGGGAATGAGGTTACATCCATTGCATGGAGGACAGTCTAGAAGTGTGTTCCTGAAACCTGTGTAGAGCTGAGGTAATCTGGCTCTCCCAAGGAAGAGTGCCGTGTGTTGCCTTTCTCTAGCTAACCCTGCAGTGTTCCAAAAGGCCTACGGGGCTGAAGTTGTTAACTGCCCCTGAGGTTCTTGGGTCTACTCAGTATACTGGTACCGAAACAGGAGCTGAAGCAAGGTCCCTAGGAGTCTTGAAAAGCTTACTACAGTGAAACTAAAGCAGAACACTGAAGAAGGCCTGATGGAGCTGCTCCATACCTCCCTTTTGGCAAGGCAATTCAGGGCCTTACTTCGAGGCTAAGGCTCACGTGGACTTTCACTTTAGGTATAGAGCAGAGCAGGGTGAGCTTCAAACTAGGAACTGGAAGCGCAAGGTTTCGTACGGGAAAACTCAATATCTTCTCAAAACCATGCAGGCAGTGACTAAAACCCCGGCAACAACAATGCTTTTCAGGTATAAAGGAGGCCGCATGAACAGAGCTTTCCAAATGGGCAAAGAAGCCTTGTGCCATCAGTCTCCAAATAGTAAGTTGGTACGCAGCATACACGCAGGACCAGAGCTTCCCGACTCTAGGCAGTTTTCTGATTCCGATATGGGTGCTGAAGCAAGGTCTCTAGGAGTCTTGGAAAACATACTACCCTTAAACTAAAGGAGAACAGCGATGAAGGCCTCATGGAGCTGCTGCACGCCTCCTCTTTCGCCAGGATAATCAGGGCATTACTTCGAGGCTAGTGCTCCCCTTGACTTTCACTTCAGTTATAGAGCAGAGCAGGTGAGCTTCCAACTAGGAACCGGAAGCACAAGGTTTCTTTCGGGAGAACTCATTTTCTACGCAGAAGCAGGCAGGCAGTAAGTAAAAGGACGGTAACAAGAGTGCTTTTCAAGTAGCTTCAAGACTGCATGAGTGGAGCTTTCAAAGTTGGAAAACAATCTTTGTGCCATCAGTCTCCCATTTCCAGATTGACACGCAGCATAAGGACATGTTGATGCTAACAAGTCAAAAGAGATTCACGATACCCACTGGGGCTTTCCCTTATTCAACCTGTTTCTACGACCACTTTTCTGCATGCAGCCAAGTGCCTAAACAAAGGATGCGACATGGAGACATAGGGGCCTGTGCATCCTCCAAAGACCTGCAGTGTTACACCAAGAACTGTGCTTAAATTGTACTTGGAATGCAAGGCGATCGCCTCCTTGAGGATGCGTGACTCTTAGTGTAAAAGGTGAAAAGGGATTAGAAGCAAAGTGTTTTTCTCAATAGAGTTCAGCTATGGGAATGAGGTTACATCCATTGCATGGAGGAGTGTCTAGAAGTGTGTTCCTGAAACCTGTGTAGAGCTGAGGTAATCTGGCTCTCCCAAGGAAGAGTGCCGTGTGTTGCCTTTCTCTAGCTAACCCAGCAGTGTTCCAAAAGGCCTACGTTGCTGAAGTTTTTAGCTGCCCCTGAGGTTCTTGGCTCTACTCAGTATACTGGTCCCGAAACAGGTGCTGAAGCAAGGTCCCTAGGAGTCTTAAAAAGCTTACTACAGTGAAACTAAAGCAGAACACTGAAGAAGGCCTGATGGAGTTGCTCCATACCTCCCATTTGACAAGGCAATTCAGGGTCTTACTTCGAGGCTAAGGCTCACGTGGACTTTCACTTTAGGTATAGAGCAGAGCAGGGTGAGCTTCCAACTAGGAACTGGAAGCGCAAGGTTTCGTACGGGAAAACTCAATATCTTCTCAGAACCGTGCAGGCAGTGACTAAAACCCCGACAACAACAATGCTTTTCAGGTAGCTTCGAGGCCGCATGAACGGAGCTTTCCTAATGGGAGAAGAAGGCTTGTGCCATCAGTCTCCAATTTCTAGGTTGATACGCAGCATCCACGCAGGACCAGAGCTTCCTGTCTCTAGGCAGTTTTCTGATACCGAAACGTGTGCTGAAGCAAGGTTCCTAGGAGTCTTGGAAAGCTTACTACCGTTAAACTAAAGCAGAACTGCCATGAAGGCCTCATGGAGCTGCCTCATGCCTCCTGATTTGCAAGGATAATTAGGGCCTTACTTGGAGGTAACTGCTCACGTTGATTTTCACTTTTGGTATAGAGGAGAGCAGGGTGAGCTTCCAACTAGGAAGTGGAAGGACAATGTTTCTTTGGTGAAAATTCATTTTCTTCTCTGAGCCGGCAGTAACTAAGAGCCTGGTAACAGCAGTGCTTTTCAGGTAGTTTCAAGACTGCATGAGTGGTGCTTTCAAAGTTGGAAACAATCTTTGGGCCATCAGTCTCCCATTTCCAGATGACACGCAGCATAAGTACAGGGTGATGCTAACAAGTCAAAAGAGATTCACGATACCCACTGGAGCTTTCCCTAATTCTAATTTTTTCTACGACCGCTTTTTTGCATGCAGTCAAGTGCCTAAACAAAGGATGCGCGAGGGCGATATAGGGGCCTGTGCTTCTTCCAAAGTCCTGCCGTGTTATACCAAGAACTGTGCTTAAATTGTACTTGGAATGCAAGCCGACCACCTCCTGAGGATGCGTGACTCTAAGTGTAATAGGGGAAAAGGGATTAAAAAGAGTGTTCTTCTCAAAAGAGTTCAACTAGGGGAATGAGGTTACATCCATTTAATGGAGGACAGTCTAGAAGTGTGTTCCTTAATCCTGTGTAGAGCTGAGGTAAACTGGCTCTCTCAAGGAAGAGTGCAGTGTGTTGCCTTTCTCTAGCCAACACTGGGGTGTCCCAAAAGGCCTACGGGGCTGAAGTTCCTTACCTGACCCTGAGCTTCCTGGCTTTACTCAGTATAATGGTAGCAGAACGGGTGTGCAACAAGGTCCCTAGGAGTGTGGAAAAGCTTACTACCGTGAAACTAAAGCAGAACACTGAAGAAGGCCTGATGGAGCTGCTCCATACCTCCCGTTTGGCAAGGCAAATCAGGGCCTACTTCGAGGCTAGGACTCACTACCGTTAAACTAAAGGAGAACAGCGATGAAGGCCTCATGGAGCTGCTGCACGCCTCCCGTTTTGCCAGGTTAATCAGGGCTTTACTTCGAGGCTAGTGCTCCCCTTGACTTTCACTTTAGTTATAGAGCAGAGCAGGTGAGCTTCCAACTAGGATTTGGAAGCACAAGGTTTCTATCGGGAGAACTCATTTTCTTCGCAGAAGCAGGCAGGCAGTAACTAAAAGGACAGTAACAACAGTGCTTTTCAGGTAGCTTCCAGACTGCATGAGTGGAGCTTTCAAAATAGGAAAACAAGATTTGTGTCTCAGTCTCACATTTCCAGATTCACACGCAGCATAAGGAGATGTTGATGCTAACAAGTCAAAAGAGATTCACGCTACCCACTGGGGCTTTCCCTAATTCTAATTTTTTCTAGGTCCAATTTTTGCGTGCAGCCAAGTGCCTAAACAAAGGATGCGACATTGAGACATAGGGGCCTGTGCATCATCCAAAGATCTGCAGTGTTACACCAAGAACTGTGCTTAAATTGTACTTGGAATGCAAGGCGATCGCCTCCTTGAGGATGCGTGACTCTAAGTGTAAAAGGTGAAAAGGGGTTAGAAGCAGAGTGTTTTTCTCAGTAGAGTTCAGCTAGGGGAATGAGGTTACATCCATTGCATGGAGGAGTGTCTAGAAGTGTGTTCCTGAAACCTGTGTAGAGCTGAGGTAATCTGGCTCTCCCAAGGAAGAGTGCCGAGTGTTGCCTTTCTCTAGCTAACCCTGCAGTGTTCCAAAAGGCCTACGGGGCTGAAGTTGTTAACTGCCCCTGAGGTTCTTGGCTCTACTCAGTATACTGGTACCGAAGCAGGTGCTGAAGCAAGGTCCCTAGGAGTCTTGAAAAGCTTACTACAGTGAAACTAAAGCAGAACACTGAAGAAGGCCTGATGGAGCTGCTCCATACCTCCCTTTTGGCAAGGCAATTCAGGGCCTTACTTCGAGGCTAAGGCTCACGTGGACTTTCACTTTAGGTATAGAGCAGAGCAGGGTGAGCTTCCAACTAGGAACTGGAAGCGCAAGGTTTCGTACGAGAAAACTCAATATCTTCTCAAAACCATGCAGGCAGTGACTAAAACCCTGGCAACAACAATGCTTTTCAGGTATAAAGGAGGCCGCATGAACAGAGCTTTCCAAATGGGCAAAGAAGCCTTGTGCCATCAGTCTCCAAATAGTAAGTTGGTACGCAGCATACACGCAGGACCAGAGCTTCCCGACTCTAGGCAGTTTTCTGATTCCGATATGGGTGCTGAAGCAAGGTCTCTAGGAGTCTTGGAAAACATACTACCATTAAACTAAAGGAGAACAGCGATGAAGGCCTCATGGAGCTGCTGCAAGCCTCCTCTTTCGCCAGGATAATCAGGGCATTACTTCGAGGCTAGTGCTCCCCTTGACTTTCACTTCAGTTATAGAGCAGAGCAGGTGAGCTTCCAACCGGAAGCACAAGGTTTCTTTCGGGAGAACTCATTTTCTACGCAGAAGCAGGCAGGCAGTAAGTAAAAGGACGGTAACAAGAGTGCTTTTCAAGTAGCTTCAAGACTGCATGAGCGGAGCTTTCAAAGTTGGAAAACAATCTTTGTGCCATCAGTCTCCCATTTCCAGATTGACACGCAGCATAAGGACATGTTGATGCTAACAAGTCAAAAAGATTCTCGATACCCACTGGGGCTTTCCCTTATTCAACCTGTTTCTACGACCACTTTTCTGCATGCAGCCAAGTGCCTAAACAAAGGATGCGACATGGAGACATAGGGGCCTGTGCATCCTCCAAAGACCTGCAGTGTTACACCAAGAACTGTGCTTAAATTGTACTTGGAATGCAAGGCGATCGCCTCCTTGAGGATGCGTGACTCTTAGTGTAAAAGGTGAAAAGGGATTAGAAGCAGAGTGTTTTTCTCAATAGAGTTCAGCTATGGGAATGAGGTTCCATCCATTGCATGGAGGAGTGTCTAGAAGTGTGTTCCTGAAACCTGTGTAGAGCTGAGGTAATCTGGCTCTCCCAAGGAAGAGTGCCGTGTGTTGCCTTTCTCTAGCTTACCCTGCAGTGTTCCAAAAGGCCTACGGGGCTGAAGTTGTTAACTGCCCCTGAGGTTCTTGGCTCTACTCAGTATACTGGTACCGAAACAGGTGCTGAAGCAAGGTCCCTAGGAGTCTTGAAAAGCTTACTACAGTGAAACTAAAGCAGAACACTGAAGAAGGCCTGATGGAGCTGCTCCATACCTCCCGTTCGGCAAGGCAAATCAGGGCCTACTTCGAGGCTAGGACTCACTACCGTTAAACTAAAGGAGAACAGCGATGAAGGCCTCATGGAGCTGCTGCACGCCTCCCGTTTTGCCAGGTTAATAAGGGCTTTACTTCGAGGCTAGTGCTCCCCTTGACTTTCACTTTAGTTATAGAGCAGAGCAGGTGAGCTTCCAACTAGGATTTGGAAGCACAAGGTTTCTATCGGGAGAACTCATTTTCTTCGCAGAAGCAGGCAGGCATTAACTAAAAGGACAGTAACAACAGTGCTTTTCAGGTAGCTTCCAGACTGCATGAGTGGAGCTTTCAAAATAGGAAAACAAGATTTATGTCTCAGTCTCACATTTCCAGATTCACACGCAGCATAAGGAGATGTTGATGCTAACAAGTCAAAAGAGATTCACGCTACCCACTGGGGCTTTCGCAAATTCTAATTTTTTCTAGGTCCGCTTTTTGCGTGCAGCCAAGTGCCTAAACAAAGGATGCGACATGGAGACTTAGGGGCCTGTGCATCATCCAAAGACCTGCAGTGTTACACCAAGAACTGTGCTTAAATTGTACTTGGAATGCAAGGCGATCGCCTCCTTGAAGATGCGTGACTCTAAGTGTAAAAGGTGAAAAGGGATTAGAAGCAGAGTGTTTTTCTCAATAGAGTTCAGCTAGGGGAATGAGGTTACATCCATTGCATGGAGGAGTGTCTAGAAGTGTGTTCCTGAAACCTGTGTAGAGCTGAGGTAATCTGGCTCTCCCAAGGAAGAGTGCCGTGTGTTGCCTTTCTCTAGCTAACCCAGCAGTGTTCCAAAAGGCCTACTGGGCTGAAGTTGTTAACTGCCCCTGAGGTTCTTGGCTCTACTCAGTATACTGGTACCGAAGCAGGTGCTGAAGCAAGGTCCCTAGGAGTCTTGAAAAGCTTACTACAGTGAAACTAAAGCAGAACACTGAAGAAGGCCTGATGGAGCTGCTCCATACCTCCCTTTTGGCAAGGCAATTCAGGGCCTTACTTCGAGGCTAAGGCTCACGTGGACTTTCACTTTAGGTATAGAGCAGAGCAGGGTGAGTTTCCAACTAGGAACTGGAAGCGCAAGGTTTCGTACGAGAAAACTCAATATCTTCTCAAAACCATGCAGGCAGTGACTAAAACACCGGCAACAACAATGCTTTTCAGGTATAAAGGAGGCCGCATGAGCAGAGCTTTCCAAATGGGCAAAGAAGCCTTGTGCCATCAGTCTCCAAATAGTAAGTTGGTACGCAGCATACACGCATGACCAGAGCTTCCCGACTCTAGGCAGTTTTCTGATTCCGATATGGGTGCTGAAGCAAGGTCTCTAGGAGTCTTGGAAAACATACTACCATTAAACTAAAGGAGAACAGCGATGAAGGCCTCATGGAGCTGCTGCAAGCCTCCTCTTTCGCCAGGATAATCAGGGCATTACTTAGAGGCTAGTGCTCCCCTTGACTTTCACTTCAGTTATAGAGCAGAGCAGGTCAGCTTCCAACTAGGAACCGGAAGCACAAGGTTTCTTTCGGGAGAACTCATTTTCTACGCAGAAGCAGGCAGGCAGTAAGTAAAAGGACGGTAACAAGAGTGCTTTTCAAGTAGCTTCAAGACTGCATGAGTGGAGCTTTCAAAGTTGGAAAACAATCTTTGTGCCATCAGTCTCCCATTTCCAGATTGACACGCAGCATAAGGACATGTTGATGCTAACAAGTCAAAAGAGATTCACGATACCCACTGGGGCTTTCCCTTATTCAACCTGTTTCTACGACCACTTTTCTGCATGCAGCCAAGTGCCTAAACAAAGGATGCGACATGGAGACTTAGGGGCCTGTGCATCCTCAAAAGACCTGCAGTGTTACACCAAGAACTGTGCTTAAATTGTACTTGGAATGCAAGGCGATCGCCTCCTTGAGGATGCGTGACTCTTAGTGTAAAAGGTGAAAAGGGATTAGAAGCAGAGTGTTTTTCTCAGTAGAGTTCAGCTATGGGAATGAGGTTACATCCATTGCATGGAGGAGTGTCTAGAAGTGTGTTCCTGAAACCTGTGTAGAGCTGAGGTAATCTGGCTCTCCCAAGGAAGAGTGCCGTGTGTTGCCTTTCTCTAGCTAACCCAGCAGTGTTCCAAAAGGCCTACGGGGCTGAAGTTTTTAGCTGCCCCTGAGGTTCTTGGCTCTACTCAGTATACTGGTACCGAAACAGGTGCTGAAGCAAGGTCCCTAGGAGTCTTAAAAAGCTTACTACAGTGAAACTAAAGCAGAACACTGAAGAAGGCCTGATGGAGCTGCTCCATACCTCCCGTTTGACAAGGCAATTCAGGGCCTTACTTCGAGGCTAAGGCTCACGTGGACTTTCACTTTAGGTATAGAGCAGAGCAGGGTGAGCTTCCAACTAGGAACTGGAAGCGCAAGGTTTCGTACGGGAAAACTCAAATCTTCTCAGAACCGTGCAGGCAGTGACTAAAACCCCGACAACAACAATGCTTTTCAGGTAGCTTCGAGGCCGCATGAACGGAGCTTTCCTAATGGGAGAAGAAGGCTTGTGCCATCAGTCTCCAATTTCTAGGTTGATACGCAGCATCCACGCAGGACCAGAGCTTCCTGTCTCTAGGCAGTTTTCTGATACCGAAACGTGTGCTGAAGCAAGGTTCCTAGGAGTCTTGGAAAGCTTACTACCGTTAAACTAAAGCAGAACTGCCATGAAGGCCTCATGGAGCTGCCTCATGCCTCCTGATTTGCAAGGATAATTAGGGCCTTACTTGGAGGTAACTGCTCACGTTGATTTTCACTTTTGGTATAGAGGAGAGCAGGGTGAGCTTCCAACTAGGAACTGGAAGGACAAGGTTTCTTTGGTGAAAATTCATTTTCTTCTCTGAGCCGGCAGTAACTAAGAGCCTGGTAACAGCAGTGCTTTTCAGGTAGTTTCAAGACTGCATGAGTGGTGCTTTCAAAGTTGGAAACAATCTTTGGGCCATCACTCTCCCATTTCCAGATGACACGCAGCATAAGTACATGGTGATGCTAACAAGTCAAAAGAGATTCACGATACCCACTGGAGCTTTCCCTAATTCTAATTTTTTCTATGACCGCTTTTTTGCGTGCAGTCAAGTGCCTAAACAAAGGATGCGCGAGGGCGATATAGGGGCCTGTGCTTCTTCCAAAGTCCTGCCGTGTTATACCAAGAACTGTGCTTAAATTGTACTTGGAATGCAAGCCGACCACCTCCTGTGGATGCGTGACTCTAAGTGTAATAGGGGAAAAGGGATTAAAAAGAGTGTTCTTCTCAAAAGAGTTCAACTAGGGGAATGAGGTTACATCCATTTAATGGAGGACAGTCTAGAAGTGTGTTCCTTAATCCTGTGTAGAGCTGAGGTAAACTGGCTCTCTCAAGGAAGAGTGCAGTGTGTTGCCTTTCTCTAGCCAACACTGGGGTGTCCCAAAAGGCCTACGGGGCTGAAGTTCCTTACCTGACCCTGAGCTTCCTGGCTTTACTCAGTATAATGGTAGCAGAACGGGTGTGCAACAAGGTCCCTAGGAGTGTGGAAAAGCTTACTACCGTGAAACTAAAGCAGAACACTGAAGAAGGCCTGATGGAGCTGCTCCATACCTCCCGTTTGGCAAGGCAAATCAGGGCCTACTTCGAGGCTAGGACTCACTACCGTTAAACTAAAGGAGAACAGCGATGAAGGCCTCATGGAGCTGCTACACGCCTCCCGTTTTGCCAGGTTAATCAGGGCTTTACTTCGAGGCTAGTGCTCCCCTTGACTTTCACTTTAGTTATAGAGCAGAGCAGGTGAGCTTCCAACTAGGATTTGGAAGCACAAGGTTTCTATCGGGAGAACTCATTTTCTTCGCAGAAGCAGGCAGGCAGTAACTAAAAGGACAGTAACAACAGTGCTTTTCAGGTAGCTTCCAGACTGCATGAGTGGAGCTTTCAAAATAGGAAAACAAGATTTGTGTCTCAGTCTCAGATTTCCAGATTCACATGCAGCATAAGGAGATGTTGATGCTAACAAGTCCAAAGAGATTCACGCTACCCACTGGGGCTTTCCCTAATTCTAATTTTTTCTAGGTCCAATTTTTGCGTGCAGCCAAGTGCCTAAACAAAGGATGCGACATGGAGACTTAGGGGCCTGTGCATCATCCAAAGATCTGCAGTGTTACACCAAGAACTGTGCTTAAATTGTACTTGGAATGCAAGGCGTTCGCCTCCTTGAGGATGCGTGACTCTAAGTGTAAAAGGTGAAAAGGGATTAGAAGCAGAGTGTTTTTCTCAATAGAGTTCAGCTAGGGGAATGAGGTTACATCCA
Source organism: Balaenoptera physalus (assembly GCF_965194825.1). NCBI lineage: Eukaryota > Metazoa > Chordata > Mammalia > Artiodactyla > Balaenopteridae > Balaenoptera > Balaenoptera physalus. Next base: position 69,433 of record NW_028125600.1, on the reverse strand, counting down.
TTGCATGGAGGAGTGTCTAGAAGTGTGTTCCTGAAACCTATGTAGAGCTGAGGTAATCTGGCTCTCCCAAGGAAGAGTGCCGTGTGTTGCCTTTCTCTAGCTAACCCTGCAGTGTTCCAAAAGGCCTACGGGGCTGAAGTTGTTAACTGCCCCTGAGGTTCTTGGCTCTACTCAGTATACTGGTACCGAAGCAGGTGCTGAAGCAAGGTCCCTAGGAGTCTTGAAAAGCTTACTACAGTGAAACTAAAGCAGAACACTGAAGAAGGCCTGATGGAGCTGCTCCATACCTCCCTTTTGGCAAGGCAATTCAGGGCCTTACTTCGAGGCTAAGGCTCACGTGGACTTTCACTTTAGGTATAGAGCAGAGCAGGGTGAGCTTCCAACTAGGAACTGGAAGCGCAAGGTTTCGTACGAGAAAACTCAATATCTTCTCAAAACCATGCAGGCAGTGACTAAAACCCCGGCAACAACAATGCTTTTCAGGTATAAAGGAGGCCGCATGAACAGAGCTTTCCAAATGGGCAAAGAAGCCTTGTGCCATCAGTCTCCAAATAGTAAGTTGGTACGCAGCATACACGCATGACCAGAGCTTCCCGACTCTAGGCAGTTTTCTGATTCCGATATGGGTGCTGAAGCAAGGTCTCTAGGAGTCTTGGAAAACATACTACCATTAAACTAAAGGAGAACAGCGATGAAGGCCTCATGGAGCTGCTGCACGCCTCCTCTTTCGCCAGGATAATCAGGGCATTACTTCGAGGCTAGTGCTCCCCTTGACTTTCACTTCAGTTATAGAGCAGAGCAGGTGAGCTTCCAACTAGGAACCGGAAGCACAAGGTTTCTTTCGGGAGAACTCATTTTCTACGCAGAAGCAGGCAGGCAGTAAGTAAAAGGACGGTAACAAGAGTGCTTTTCAAGTAGCTTCAAGATTGCATGAGTGGAGCTTTCAAAGCTGGAAAACAATCTTTGTGCCATCAGTCTCCCATTTCCAGATTGACACGCAGCATAAGGACATGTTGATGCTAACAAGTCAAAAAGATTCACGATACCCACTGGGGCTTTCCCTTATTCAACCTGTTTCTACGACCACTTTTCTGCATGCAGCCAAGTGCCTAAACAAAGTATGCGACATGGAGACATAGGGGCCTGTGCATCCTCCAAAGACCTGCAGTGTTACACCAAGAACTGTGCTTAAATTGTACTTGGAATGCAAGGCGATCGCCTCCTTGAGGATGCGTGACTCTTAGTGTAAAAGGTGAAAAGGGATTAGAAGCAGAGTGTTTTTCTCAATAGAGTTCAGCTATGGGAATGAGGTTACATCCATTGCATGGAGGAGTGTCTAGAAGTGTGTTCCTGAAACCTGTGTAGAGCTGAGGTAATCTGGCTCTCCCAAGGAAGAGTGCCGTGTGTTGCCTTTCTCTAGCTTACCCTGCAGTGTTCCCAAAGGCCTACGGGGCTGAAGTTGTTAACTGCCCCTGAGGTTCTTGGCTCTACTCAGTATACTGGTACCGAAACAGGTGCTGAAGCAAGGTCCCTAGGAGTCTTGAAAAGCTTACTAGAGTGAAACTAAAGCAGAACACTGAAGAAGGCCTGATGGAGCTGCTCCATACCTCCCGTTTGGCAAGGCAAATCAGGGCCTACTTCGAGGCTAGAACTCACTACCGTTAAACTAAAGGAGAACAGCGATGAAGGCCTCATGGAGCTGCTGCACGCCTCCCGTTTTCCCAGGTTAATCAGGGCTTTACTTCGAGGCTAGTGCTCCCCTTGACTTTCACTTTAGTTATAGAGCAGAGCAGGTGAGCTTCCAACTAGGATTTGGAAGCACAAGGTTTCTATCGGGAGAACTCATTTTCTTCGCAGAAGCAGGCAGGCAGTAACTAAAAGGACAGTAACAACAGTGCTTTTCACGTAGCTTCCAGACTGCATGAGTGAAGCTTTCAAAATAGGAAAACAAGATTTGTGTCTCAGTCTCACATTTCCAGATTCACACGCAGCATAAGGAGATGTTGATGCTAACAAGTCAAAAGAGATTCACGCTACCCACTGGGGATTTCCCAAATTCTAATTTTTTCTAGGTCCGCTTTTTGCGTGCAGGCAAGTGCCTAAACAAAGGATGCGACATGGAGACTTAGGGGCCTGTGCATCATCCAAAGACCTGCAGTGTTACACCAAGAATTGTGCTTAAATTGTACTTGGAATGCAAGGCGATCGCCTCCTTGAGGATGCGTGACTCTAAGTGTAAAAGGTGAAAAGGGATTAGAAGCAGAGTGTTTTTCTCAATAGAGTTCAGCTAGGGGAATGAGATTACATCCATTGCATGGAGGAGTGTCTACAAGTGTGTTCCTGAAACCTGTGGAGAGCTGAGGTAATCTGGCTCTCCCAAGGAAGAGTGCCGTGTGTTGCCTTTCTCTAGCTAACCCTGCAGTGTTCCAAAAGGCCTACGGGGCTGAAGTTGTTAACTGCCCCTGAGGTTCTTGGCTCTACTCAGTATACTGGTACCGAAGCAGGTGCTGAAGCAAGGTCCCTAGGAGTCTTGGAAAGCTTACTACAGTGAAACTAAAGCAGAACACTGAAGAAGGCCTGATGGAGCTGCTCCATACCTCCCTTTTGGCAAGGCAATTCAGGGCCTTACTTCGAGGCTAAGGCTCACGTGGACTTTCACTTTAGGTATAGAGCAGAGCAGGGTGAGCTTCCAACTAGGAATTGGAAGCGCAAGGTTTCGTACGAGAAAACTCAATATCTTCTCAAAACCATGCAGGCAGTGACTAAAACCCCGGCAACAACAATGCTTTTCAGGTATAAAGGAGGCCGCATGAACAGAGATTTCCAAATGGGCAAAGAAGCCTTGTGCCATCAGTCTCCAAATAGTAAGTTGGTACGCAGCATACACGCATGACCAGAGCTTCCCGACTCTAGGCAGTTTTCTGATTCCGATATGGGTGCTGAAGCAAGGTCTCTAGGAGTCTTGGAAAACATACTACCATTAAACTAAAGGAGAACAGCGATGAAGGCCTCATGGAGCTGCTGCAAGCCTCCTCTTTCGCCAGGATAATCAGGGCATTACTTAGAGGCTAGTGCTCCCCTTGACTTTCACTTCAGTTATAGAGCAGAGCAGGTCAGCTTCCAACTAGGAACCGGAAGCACAAGGTTTCTTTCGGGAGAACTCATTTTCTACGCAGAAGCAGGCAGGCAGTAAGTAAAAGGACGGTAACAAGAGTGCTTTTCAAGTAGCTTCAAGACTGCATGAGTGGAGCTTTCAAAGTTGGAAAACAATCTTTGTGCCATCAGTCTCCCATTTCCAGATTGACACGCAGCATAAGGACATGTTGATGCTAACAAGTCAAAAAGATTCACGATACCCACTGGGGCTTTCCCTTATTCAACCTGTTTCTACGACCACTTTTCTGCATGCAGCCAAGTGCCTAAACAAAGGATGCGACATGGAGACATAGGGGCCTGTGCATCCTCCAAAGACCTGCAGTGTTACACCAAGAACTGTGCTTAAATTGTACTTGGAATGCAAGGCGATCGCCTCCTTGAGGATGCGTGACTCTTAGTGTAAAAGGTGAAAAGGGATTAGAAGCAGAGTGTTTTTCTCAATAGAGTTCAGCTATGGGAATGAGGTTACATCCATTGCATGGAGGAGTGTCTAGAAGTGTGTTCCTGAAACCTGTGTAGAGCTGAGGTAATCTGGCTCTCCCAAGGAAGAGTGCCGTGTGTTGCCTTTCTCTAGCTAACCCAGCAGTGTTCCAAAAGGCCTACGGGGCTGAAGTTTTTAGCTGCCCCTGAGGTTCTTGGCTCTACTCAGTATACTGGTAACGAAACAGGTGCTGAAGCAAGGTCCCTAGGAGTCTTAAAAAGCTTACTACAGTGAAACTAAAGCAGAACACTGAAGAAAGCCTGATGGAGCTGCTCCATACCTCCCGTTTGACAAGGCAATTCAGGGCCTTACTTCGAGGCTAAGGCTCACGTGGACTTTCACTTTAGGTATAGAGCAGAGCAGGGTGAGCTTCCAACTAGGAACTGGAAGCGCAAGGTTTCGTACGGGAAAACTCAATATCTTCTCAGAACCGTGCAGGCAGTGACTAAAACCCCGACAACAACAATGCTTTTCAGGTAGCTTCGAGGCCGCATGAACGGAGCTTTCCTAATGGGAGAAGAAGGCTTGTGCCATCAGTCTCCAATTTCTAGGTTGATACGCAGCATCCACGCAGGACCAGAGCTTCCTGTCTCTAGGCAGTTTTCTGATACCGAAACGTGTGCTGAAGCAAGGTTCCTAGGAGTCTTGGAAAGCTTACTACCGTTAAACTAAAGCAGAACTGCCATGAAGGCCTCATGGAGCTGCCTCATGCCTCCTGATTTGCAAGAATAATTAGGGCCTTACTTGGAGGTAACTGCTCACGTTGATTTTCACTTTTGGTATAGAGGAGAGCAGGGTGAGCTTCCAACTAGGAACTGGAAGGACAAGGTTTCTTTGGTGAAAATTCATTTTCTTCTCTGAGCCGGCAGTAACTAAGAGCCTGGTAACAGCAGTGCTTTTCAGGTAGTTTCAAGACTGCATGAGTGGTGCTTTCAAAATTGGAAACAATCTTTGGGCCATCAGTCTGCCATTTCCAGATGACACGCAGCATAAGTACATGGTGATGCTAACAAGTCAAAAGAGATTCACGATACCCACTGGAGCTTTCCCTAATTCTAATTTTTTCTACGACCGCTTTTTTGCGTGCAGTCAAGTGCCTAAACAAAGGATGCGCGAGGGCGATATAGGGGCCTGTGCTTCTTCCAAAGTCCTGCCGTGTTATACCAAGAACTGTGCTTAAATTGTACTTGGAATGCAAGCCGACCACCTCCTGAGGATGCGTGACTCTAAGTGTAATAGGGGAAAAGGGATTAAAAAGAGTGTTCTTCTCAAAAGAGTTCAACTAGGGGAATGAGGTTACATCCACTTAATGGAGGACAGTCTAGAAGTGTGTTCCTTAATCCTGTGTAGAGCTGAGGTAATCTGGCTCTCCCAAGGAAGAGTGCAGTGTGTTGCCTTTCTCTAGCCAACACTGGGGTGTCCCAAAAGGCCTACGGGGCTGAAGTTCCTTACCTGACCCTGAGCTTCCTGGCTTTACTCAGTATAATGGTAGCAGAACGGGTGTGCAACAAGGTCCCTAGGAGTGTGGAAAAGCTTACTACCGTGAAACTAAAGCAGAACACTGAAGAAGGCCTGATGGAGCTGCTCCATACCTCCCGTTTGGCAAGGCAAATCAGGGCCTACTTCGAGGCTAGGACTCACTACCGTTAAACTAAAGGAGAACAGCGAGGAAGGCCTCATGGAGCTGCTGCACGCCTCCCGTTATGCCAGGTTAATCAGGGCTTTACTTCGAGGCTAGTGCTCCCCTTGACTTTCACTTTAGTTATAGAGCAGAGCAGGTGAGCTTCCAACTAGGAACTGGAAGCACAAGGTTTCTTTCGGGAGAACTCATTTTCTTCGCTGAAGCAGGCAGGCAGTAACTAAAAGGACAGTAACAAAAGTGCTTTTCAGGTAGCTTCGAGACTGCATGAGTGAAGCTTTCAAAATAGGAAAACAAGATTTGTGTCTCAGTCTCACATTTCCAGATTAACACGCATCATAAGGAGATGTTGATGCTAAGAAGTGAAAAGAGATTCACGCTACCCACTGGGGCTTTCCCTAATTCTAATTTTTTCTAGGTCCGATTTTTGCGTGCAGCCAAGTGCCTAAACAAAGGATGCGCCAGGAAACTTAGGGGCCTGTGCATCTTCCAAAGACCTGCAGTGTTACAAAAAGAACTGTGCTTAAATTGTACTTGGAATGCAAGGCGATCGCCTCCTTGAGGATGCGTGACTCTAAGTGTAAAAGGTGAAAAGGGATTAGAAGCAGAGTGTTTTTCTCAATAGAGTTCAGCTAGGGGAATGAGGTTACATCCATTGCATGGAGGAGTGTCTAGAAGTGTGTTCCTGAAACCTATGTAGAGCTGAGGTAATCTGGCTCTCCCAAGGAAGAGTGCCGTGTGTTGCCTTTCTCTAGCTAACCCTGCAGTGTTCCAAAAGGCCTACGGGGCTGAAGTTGTTAACTGCCCCTGAGGTTCTTGGCTCTACTCAGTATACTGGTACCGAAGCAGGTGCTGAAGCAAGGTCCCTAGGAGTCTTGAAAAGCTTACTACAGTGAAACTAAAGCAGAACACTGAAGAAGGCCTGATGGAGCTGCTCCATACCTCCCTTTTGGCAAGGCAATTCAGGGCCTTACTTCGAGGCTAAGGCTCACGTGGACTTTCACTTTAGGTATAGAGCAGAGCAGGGTGAGCTTCCAAGTAGGAACTGGAAGCGCAAGGTTTCGTACGAGAAAACTCAATATCTTCTCAAAACCATGCAGGCAGTGACTAAAACCCCGGCAACAACAATGCTTTTCAGGTATAAAGGAGGCCGCATGAACAGAGCTTTCCAAATGGGCAAAGAAGCCTTGTGCCATCAGTCTCCAAATAGTAAGTTGGTACGCAGCATACACGCATGACCAGAGCTTCCCGACTCTAGGCAGTTTTCTGATTCTGATATGGGTGCTGAAGCAAGGTCTCTAGGAGTCTTGGAAAACATACTACCATTAAACTAAAGGAGAACAGCGATGAAGGCCTCATGGAGCTGCTGCACGCCTCCTCTTTCGCCAGGATAATCAGGGCATTACTTCGAGGCTAGTGCTCCCCTTGACTTTCACTTCAGTTATAGAGCAGAGCAGGTGAGCTTCCAACTAGGAACCGGAAGCACAAGGTTTCTTTCGGGAGAACTCATTTTCTACGCAGAAGCAGGCAGGCAGTAAGTAAAAGGACGGTAACAAGAGTGCTTTTCAAGTAGCTTCAAGACTGCATGAGTGGAGCTTTCAAAGTTGGAAAACAATCTTTGTGCCATCAGTCTCCCATTTCCAGATTGACACGCAGCATAAGGACATGTTGATGCTAACAAGTCAAAAAGATTCACGATACCCACTGGGTCTTTCCCTTATTCAACCTGTTTCTACGACCACTTTTCTGCATGCAGCCAAGTGCCTAAACAAAGGATGCGACATGGAGACATAGGGGCCTGTGCATCCTCCAAAGACCTGCAGTGTTACACCAAGAACTGTGCTTAAATTGTACTTGGAATGCAAGGCGATCGCCTCCTTGAGGATGCGTGACTCTTAGTGTAAAAGGTGAAAAGGGATTAGAAGCAGAGTGTTTTTCTCAATAGAGTTCAGCTATGGGAATGAGGTTACATCCATTGCATGGAGGAGTGTCTAGAAGTGTGTTCCTGAAACCTGTGTAGAGCTGAGGTAATCTGGCTCTCCCAAGGAAGAGTGCCGTGTGTTGCCTTTCTCTAGCTTACCCTGCAGTGTTCCAAAAGGCCTACGGGGCTGAAGTTGTTAACTGCCCCTGAGGTTCTTGGCTCTACTCAGTATACTGGTACCGAAACAGGTGCTGAAGCAAGGTCCCTAGGAGTCTTGAAAAGCTTACTACAGTGAAACTAAAGCAGAACACTGAAGAAGGCCTGATGGAGCTGCTCCATACCTCCCGTTTGGCAAGGCAAATCAGGGCCTACTTCGAGGCTAGGACTCACTACCGTTAAACTAAAGGAGAACAGCGATGAAGGCCTCATGGAGCTGCTGCACGCCTCCCGTTTTGCCAGGTTAATCAGGGCTTTACTTCGAGGCTAGTGCTCCCCTTGACTTTCACTTTAGTTATAGAGCAGAGCAGGTGAGCTTCCAACTAGGATTTGGAAGCACAAGGTTTCTATCGGGAGAACTCATTTTCTTCGCAGAAGGAGGCAGGCAGTAACTAAAAGGACAGTAACAACAGTGCTTTTCAGGTAGCTTCCAGACTGCATGAGTGGAGCTTTCAAAATAGGAAAACAAGATTTGTGTCTCAGTCTCACATTTCCAGATTCACACGCAGCATAAGGAGATGTTGATGCTAACTAGTCAAAAGAGATTCACGCTACCCACTGGGGCTTTCCCTAATTCTAATTTTTTCTAGGTCCGATTTTTGCGTGCAGCCAAGTGCCTAAACAAAGGATGCGACATGGAGACTTAGGGGCCTGTGCATCATCCAAAGACCTGCAGTGTTACACCAAGAACTGTGCTTAAATTGTACTTGGAATGCAAGGCGATCGCCTCCTTGAGGATGCGTGACTCTAAGTGTAAAAGGTGAAAAGGGATTAGAAGCAGAGTGTTTTTCTCAGTAGAGTTATGCTAGGGGAATGAGGTTACATCCATTGCATGGAGGAGTGTCTAGAAGTGTGTTCCTGAAACCTGTGGAGAGCTGAGGTAATCTGGCTCTCCCAAGGAAGAGTGCTGTGTGTTGCCTTTCTCTAGCTAACTCAGCAGTGTTCCAAAAGGCCTACGGGGCTGAAGTTTTCTGCTGCCCCTGAGGTTCTTGGCTCTACTCAGTATACTGGTACAGAAACAGGTCCTGAAGCAAGGTCCCTAGGAGTCTTGAAAAGCTTACTACAGTGAAACTAATGCAGAACACTGAAGAAGGCCTGATGGAGCTGCTCCATACCTCCCGTTTGGCAAGGCAAATCAGGGCCTACTTCGAGGCTAGGACTCACTACCTTTAAACTAAAGGAGAACAGCGATGAAGGACTCATGGAGCTGCTGCACGCCTCCCGTTTTGCCAGGTTAATCAGGGCTTTACTTCGAGGCTAGTGCTCCCCTTGACTTTCATGTTAGTTATAGAGCAGAGCAGGTGAGCTTCCAACTAGGATTTGGAAGCACAAGGTTTCTATCGGGAGAACTCATTTTCTTCGCAGAAGGAGGCAGGCAGTAACTAAAAGGACAGTAACAACAGTGCTTTTCAGGTAGCTTCCAGACTGCATGAGTGGAGCTTTCAAAATAGGAAAACAAGATTTGTGTCTCCGTCTCACATTTCCAGATTCACACGCAGCATAAGGAGATGCTGATGCTAACAAGTCAAAAGAGATTCACGCTACCCACTGGGGCTTTCCCAAATTCTAATTTTTTCGAGGTCTGCTTTTTGCGTGCAGCCAAGTGCCTAAACAAAGGATGCGACATGGAGACTTAGGGGCCTGTGCATCCTCCAAAGACCTGCAGTGTTACAAAAAGAACTGTGCTTAAATTGTACTTGGAATGCAAGGCGATCGCCTCCTTGAGGATGCGTGACTCTAAGTGTAAAAGGTGAAAAGGGATTAGAAGCAGAGTGTTTTTCTCAATAGAGTTCAGCTAGGGGAATGAGGTTACATCCATTGCATGGAGGAGTGTCTAGAAGTGTGTTCCTGAAACCTATGTAGAGCTGAGGTAATCTGGCTCTCCCAAGGAAGAGTGCCGTGTGTTGCCTTTCTCTAGCTAACCCTGCAGTGTTCCAAAAGGCCTACGGGGCTGAAGTTGTTAACTGCCCCTGAGGTTCTTGGCTCTACTCAGTATACTGGTACCGAAGCAGGTGCTGAAGCAAGGTCCCTAGGAGTCTTGAAAAGCTTACTACAGTGAAACTAAAGCAGAACACTGAAGAAGGCCTGATGGAGCTGCTCCATACCTCCCTTTTGGCAAGGCAATTCAGGGCCTTACTTCGAGGCTAAGGCTCACGTGGACTTTCACTTTAGGTATAGAGCAGAGCAGGGTGAGCTTCCAACTAGGAACTAGAAGCGCAAGGTTTCGTACGAGAAAACTCAATATCTTCTCAAAACCATGCAGGCAGTGACTAAAACCCCGGCAACAACAATGCTTTTCAGGTATAAAGGAGGCCGCATGAACAGAGCTTTCCAAATGGGCAAAGAAGCCTTGTGCCATCAGTCTCCAAATAGTAAGTTGGTACGCAGCATACACGCATGACCAGAGCTTCCCGACTCTAGGCAGTTTTCTGATTCTGATATGGGTGCTGAAGCAAGGTCTCTAGGAGTCTTGGAAAACATACTACCATTAAACTAAAGGAGAACAGCGATGAAGGCCTCATGGAGCTGCTGCACGCCTCCTCTTTCGCCAGGATAATCAGGGCATTACTTCGAGGCTAGTGCTCCCCTTGACTTTCACTTCAGTTATAGAGCAGAGCAGGTGAGCTTCCAACTAGGAACCGGAAGCACAAGGTTTCTTTCGGGAGAACTCATTTTCTACGCAGAAGCAGGCAGGCAGTAAGTAAAAGGACGGTAACAAGAGTGCTTTTCAAGTAGCTTCAAGACTGCATGAGTGGAGCTTTCAAAGTTGGAAAACAATCTTTGTGCCATCAGTCTCCCATTTCCAGATTGACACGCAGCATAAGGACATGTTGATGCTAACAAGTCAAAAAGATTCACGATACCCACTGGGTCTTTCCCTTATTCAACCTGTTTCTACGACCACTTTTCTGCATGCAGCCAAGTGCCTAAACAAAGGATGCGACATGGAGACATAGGGGCCTGTGCATCCTCCAAAGACCTGCAGTGTTACACCAAGAACTGTGCTTAAATTGTACTTGGAATGCAAGGCGATCGCCTCCTTGAGGATGCGTGACTCTTAGTGTAAAAGGTGAAAAGGGATTAGAAGCAGAGTGTCTTTCTCAATAGAGTTCAGCTATGGGAATGAGGTTACATCCATTGCATGGAGGAGTGTCTAGAAGTGTGTTCCTGAAACCTGTGTAGAGCTGAGGTAATCTGGCTCTCCCAAGGAAGAGTGCCGTGTGTTGCCTTTCTCTAGCTTACCCTGCAGTGTTCCAAAAGGCCTACGGGGCTGAAGTTGTTAACTGCCCCTGAGGTTCTTGGCTCTACTCAGTATACTGGTACCGAAACAGGTGCTGAAGCAAGGTCCCTAGGAGTCTTGAAAAGCTTACTACAGTGAAACTAAAGCAGAACACTGAAGAAGGCCTGATGGAGCTGCTCCATACCTCCCGTTTGGCAAGGCAAATCAGGGCCTACTTCGAGGCTAGGACTCACTACCTTTAAACTAAAGGAGAACAGCGATGAAGGACTCATGGAGCTGCTGCACGCCTCCCGTTTTGCCAGGTTAATCAGGGCTTTACTTCGAGGCTAGTGCTCCCCTTGACTTTCATGTTAGTTATAGAGCAGAGCAGGTGAGCTTCCAACTAGGATTTGGAAGCACAAGGTTTCTATCGGGAGAACTCATTTTCTTCGCAGAAGGAGGCAGGCAGTAACTAAAAGGACAGTAACAACAGTGCTTTTCAGGTAGCTTCCAGACTGCATGAGTGGAGCTTTCAAAATAGGAAAACAAGATTTGTGTCTCCGTCTCACATTTCCAGATTCACACGCAGCATAAGGAGATGCTGATGCTAACAAGTCAAAAGAGATTCACGCTACCCACTGGGGCTTTCCCAAATTCTAATTTTTTCGAGGTCTGCTTTTTGCGTGCAGCCAAGTGCCTAAACAAAGGATGCGACATGGAGACTTAGGGGCCTGTGCATCCTCCAAAGACCTGCAGTGTTACAAAAAGAACTGTGCTTAAATTGTACTTGGAATGCAAGGCGATCGCCTCCTTGAGGATGCGTGACTCTAAGTGTAAAAGGTGAAAAGGGATTAGAAGCAGAGTGTTTTTCTCAATAGAGTTCAGCTAGGGGAATGAGGTTACATCCATTGCATGGAGGAGTGTCTAGAAGTGTGTTCCTGAAACCTATGTAGAGCTGAGGTAATCTGGCTCTCCCAAGGAAGAGTGCCGTGTGTTGCCTTTCTCTAGCTAACCCTGCAGTGTTCCAAAAGGCCTACGGGGCTGAAGTTGTTAACTGCCCCTGAGGTTCTTGGCTCTACTCAGTATACTGGTACCGAAGCAGGTGCTGAAGCAAGGTCCCTAGGAGTCTTGAAAAGCTTACTACAGTGAAACTAAAGCAGAACACTGAAGAAGGCCTGATGGAGCTGCTCCATACCTCCCTTTTGGCAAGGCAATTCAGGGCCTTACTTCGAGGCTAAGGCTCACGTGGACTTTCACTTTAGGTATAGAGCAGAGCAGGGTGAGCTTCCAACTAGGAACTAGAAGCGCAAGGTTTCGTACGAGAAAACTCAATATCTTCTCAAAACCATGCAGGCAGTGACTAAAACCCCGGCAACAACAATGCTTTTCAGGTATAAAGGAGGCCGCATGAACAGAGCTTTCCAAATGGGCAAAGAAGCCTTGTGCCATCAGTCTCCAAATAGTAAGTTGGTACGCAGCATACACGCATGACCAGAGCTTCCCGACTCTAGGCAGTTTTCTGATTCTGATATGGGTGCTGAAGCAAGGTCTCTAGGAGTCTTGGAAAACATACTACCATTAAACTAAAGGAGAACAGCGATGAAGGCCTCATGGAGCTGCTGCACGCCTCCTCTTTCGCCAGGATAATCAGGGCATTACTTCGAGGCTAGTGCTCCCCTTGACTTTCACTTCAGTTATAGAGCAGAGCAGGTGAGCTTCCAACTAGGAACCGGAAGCACAAGGTTTCTTTCGGGAGAACTCATTTTCTACGCAGAAGCAGGCAGGCAGTAAGTAAAAGGACGGTAACAAGAGTGCTTTTCAAGTAGCTTCAAGACTGCATGAGTGGAGCTTTCAAAGTTGGAAAACAATCTTTGTGCCATCAGTCTCCCATTTCCAGATTGACACGCAGCATAAGGACATGTTGATGCTAACAAGTCAAAAAGATTCACGATACCCACTGGGTCTTTCCCTTATTCAACCTGTTTCTACGACCACTTTTCTGCATGCAGCCAAGTGCCTAAACAAAGGATGCGACATGGAGACATAGGGGCCTGTGCATCCTCCAAAGACCTGCAGTGTTACACCAAGAACTGTGCTTAAATTGTACTTGGAATGCAAGGCGATCGCCTCCTTGAGGATGCGTGACTCTTAGTGTAAAAGGTGAAAAGGGATTAGAAGCAGAGTGTTTTTCTCAATAGAGTTCAGCTATGGGAATGAGGTTACATCCATTGCATGGAGGAGTGTCTAGAAGTGTGTTCCTGAAACCTGTGTAGAGCTGAGGTAATCTGGCTCTCCCAAGGAAGAGTGCCGTGTGTTGCCTTTCTCTAGCTTACCCTGCAGTGTTCCAAAAGGCCTACGGGGCTGAAGTTGTTAACTGCCCCTGAGGTTCTTGGCTCTACTCAGTATACTGGTACCGAAACAGGTGCTGAAGCAAGGTCCCTAGGAGTCTTGAAAAGCTTACTACAGTGAAACTAAAGCAGAACACTGAAGAAGGCCTGATGGAGCTGCTCCATACCTCCCGTTTGGCAAGGCAAATCAGGGCCTACTTCGAGGCTAGGACTCACTACCGTTAAACTAAAGGAGAACAGCGATGAAGGCCTCATGGAGCTGCTGCACGCCTCCCGTTTTGCCAGGTTAATCAGGGCTTTACTTCGAGGCTAGTGCTCCCCTTGACTTTCACTTTAGTTATAGAGCAGAGCAGGTGAGCTTCCAACTAGGATTTGGAAGCACAAGGTTTCTATCGGGAGAACTCATTTTCTTCGCAGAAGGAGGCAGGCAGTAACTAAAAGGACAGTAACAACAGTGCTTTTCAGGTAGCTTCCAGACTGCATGAGTGGAGCTTTCAAAATAGGAAAACAAGATTTGTGTCTCAGTCTCACATTTCCAGATTCACACGCAGCATAAGGAGATGTTGATGCTAACTAGTCAAAAGAGATTCACGCTACCCACTGGGGCTTTCCCTAATTCTAATTTTTTCTAGGTCCGATTTTTGCGTGCAGCCAAGTGCCTAAACAAAGGATGCGACATGGAGACTTAGGGGCCTGTGCATCATCCAAAGACCTGCAGTGTTACACCAAGAACTGTGCTTAAATTGTACTTGGAATGCAAGGCGATCGCCTCCTTGAGGATGCGTGACTCTAAGTGTAAAAGGTGAAAAGGGATTAGAAGCAGAGTGTTTTTCTCAGTAGAGTTATGCTAGGGGAATGAGGTTACATCCATTGCATGGAGGAGTGTCTAGAAGTGTGTTCCTGAAACCTGTGGAGAGCTGAGGTAATCTGGCTCTCCCAAGGAAGAGTGCTGTGTGTTGCCTTTCTCTAGCTAACTCAGCAGTGTTCCAAAAGGCCTACGGGGCTGAAGTTTTCTGCTGCCCCTGAGGTTCTTGGCTCTACTCAGTATACTGGTACAGAAACAGGTCCTGAAGCAAGGTCCCTAGGAGTCTTGAAAAGCTTACTACAGTGAAACTAATGCAGAACACTGAAGAAGGCCTGATGGAGCTGCTCCATACCTCCCGTTTGGCAAGGCAAATCAGGGCCTACTTCGAGGCTAGGACTCACTACCTTTAAACTAAAGGAGAACAGCGATGAAGGACTCATGGAGCTGCTGCACGCCTCCCGTTTTGCCAGGTTAATCAGGGCTTTACTTCGAGGCTAGTGCTCCCCTTGACTTTCATGTTAGTTATAGAGCAGAGCAGGTGAGCTTCCAACTAGGATTTGGAAGCACAAGGTTTCTATCGGGAGAACTCATTTTCTTCGCAGAAGGAGGCAGGCAGTAACTAAAAGGACAGTAACAACAGTGCTTTTCAGGTAGCTTCCAGACTGCATGAGTGGAGCTTTCAAAATAGGAAAACAAGATTTGTGTCTCCGTCTCACATTTCCAGATTCACACGCAGCATAAGGAGATGCTGATGCTAACAAGTCAAAAGAGATTCACGCTACCCACTGGGGCTTTCCCAAATTCTAATTTTTTCGAGGTCTGCTTTTTGCGTGCAGCCAAGTGCCTAAACAAAGGATGCGACATGGAGACTTAGGGGCCTGTGCATCCTCCAAAGACCTGCAGTGTTACAAAAAGAACTGTGCTTAAATTGTACTTGGAATGCAAGGCGATCGCCTCCTTGAGGATGCGTGACTCTAAGTGTAAAAGGTGAAAAGGGATTAGAAGCAGAGTGTTTTTCTCAATAGAGTTCAGCTAGGGGAATGAGGTTACATCCATTGCATGGAGGAGTGTCTAGAAGTGTGTTCCTGAAACCTATGTAGAGCTGAGGTAATCTGGCTCTCCCAAGGAAGAGTGCCGTGTGTTGCCTTTCTCTAGCTAACCCTGCAGTGTTCCAAAAGGCCTACGGGGCTGAAGTTGTTAACTGCCCCTGAGGTTCTTGGCTCTACTCAGTATACTGGTACCGAAGCAGGTGCTGAAGCAAGGTCCCTAGGAGTCTTGAAAAGCTTACTACAGTGAAACTAAAGCAGAACACTGAAGAAGGCCTGATGGAGCTGCTCCATACCTCCCTTTTGGCAAGGCAATTCAGGGCCTTACTTCGAGGCTAAGGCTCACGTGGACTTTCACTTTAGGTATAGAGCAGAGCAGGGTGAGCTTCCAACTAGGAACTAGAAGCGCAAGGTTTCGTACGAGAAAACTCAATATCTTCTCAAAACCATGCAGGCAGTGACTAAAACCCCGGCAACAACAATGCTTTTCAGGTATAAAGGAGGCCGCATGAACACAGCTTTCCAAATGGGCAAAGAAGCCTTGTGCCATCAGTCTCCAAATAGTAAGTTGGTACGCAGCATACACGCATGACCAGAGCTTCCCGACTCTACGCAGTTTTCTGATTCCGATATGGGTGCTGAAGCAAGGTCTCTAGGAGTCTTGGAAAACATACTACCATTAAACTAAAGGAGAACAGCGATGAAGGCCTCATGGAGCTGCTGCACGCCTCCTCTTTCGCCAGGATAATCAGGGCATTACTTCGAGGCTAGTGCTCCCCTTGACTTTCACTTCAGTTATAGAGCAGAGCAGGTGAGCTTCCAACTAGGAACCGGAAGCACAAGGTTTCTTTCGGGAGAACTCATTTTCTACGCAGAAGCAGGCAGGCAGTAAGTAAAAGGACGGTAACAAGAGTGCTTTTCAAGTAGCTTCAAGACTGCATGAGTGGAGCTTTCAAAGTTGGAAAACAATCTTTGTGCCATCAGTCTCCCATTTCCAGATTGACACGCAGCATAAGGACATGTTGATGCTAACAAGTCAAAAAGATTCACGATACCCACAGGGGCTTTCCCTTATTCAACCTGTTTCTACGACCACTTTTCTGCATGCAGCCAAGTGCCTAAACAAAGGATGCGACATGGAGACATAGGGGCCTGTGCATCCTCCAAAGACCTGCAGTGTTACACCAAGAACTGTGCTTAAATTGTACTTGGAATGCAAGGCGATCGCCTCCTTGAGGATGCGTGACTCTTAGTGTAAAAGGTGAAAAGGGATTAGAAGCAGAGTGTTTTTCTCAATAGAGTTCAGCTATGGGAATGAGGTTACATCCATTGCATGGAGGAGTGTCTAGAAGTGTGTTCCTGAAACCTGTGGAGAGCTGAGGTAATCTGGCTCTCCCAAGGAAGAGTGCCGTGTGTTGCCTTTCTCTAGCTTACCCTGCAGTGTTCCAAAAGGCCTACGGGGCTGAAGTTGTTAACTGCCCCTGAGGTTCTTGGCTCTACTCAGTATACTGGTACCGAAACAGGTGCTGAAGCAAGGTCCCTAGGAGTCTTGAAAAGCTTACTACAGTGAAACTAAAGCAGAACACTGAAGAAGGCCTGATGGAGCTGCTCCATACCTCCCGTTTGGCAAGGCAAATCAGGGCCTACTTCGAGGCTAGGACTCACTACCGTTAAACTAAAGGAGAACAGCGATGAAGGCCTCATGGAGCTGCTGCACGCCTCCCGTTTTGCCAGGTTAATCAGGGCTTTACTTCGAGGCTAGTGCTCCCCTTGACTTTCACTTTAGTTATAGAGCAGAGCAGGTGAGCTTCCAACTAGGATTTGGAAGCACAAGGTTTCTATCGGGAGAACTCATTTTCTTCGCAGAAGGAGGCAGGCAGTAACTAAAAGGACAGTAACAACAGTGCTTTTCAGGTAGCTTCCAGACTGCATGAATGGAGCTTTCAAAATAGGAAAACAAGATTTGTGTCTCAGTCTCACATTTCCAGATTCACACGCAGCATAAGGAGATGTTGATGCTAACAAGTCAAAAGAGATTCACGCTACCCACTGGGGCTTTCCCTAATTCTAATTTTTTCTAGGTCCGATTTTTGCGTGCAGCCAAGTGCCTAAACAAAGGATGCGACATGGAGACTTAGGGGCCTGTGCATCATCCAACGACCTGCAGTGTTACACCAAGAACTGTGCTTAAATTGTACTTGGAATGCAAGGCGATCGCCTCCTTGAGGATGCGTGACTCTAAGTGTAAAAGGTGAAAAGGGATTAGAAGCAGAGTGTTTTTCTCAATAGAGTTCAGCTAGGGGAATGAGGTTACATCCATTGCATGGAGGAGTGTCTAGAAGTGTGTTCCTGAAACCTATGTAGAGCTGAGGTAATCTGGCTCTCCCAAGGAAGAGTGCCGTGTGTTGCCTTTCTCTAGCTAACCCTGCAGTGTTCCAAAAGGCCTACGGGGCTGAAGTTGTTAACTGCCCCTGAGGTTCTTGGCTCTACTCAGTATACTGGTACCGAAGCAGGTGCTGAAGCAAGGTCCCTAGGAGTCTTGAAAAGCTTACTACAGTGAAACTAAAGCAGAACACTGAAGAAGGCCTGATGGAGCTGCTCCATACCTCCCTTTTGGCAAGGCAATTCAGGGCCTTACTTCGAGGCAAAGGCTCACGTGGACTTTCACTTTAGGTATAGAGCAGAGCAGGGTGAGCTTCCAACTAGGAACTGGAAGCGCAAGGTTTCGTACGAGAAAACTCAATATCTTCTCAAAACCATGCAGGCAGTGACTAAAACCCCGGCAACAACAATGCTTTTCAGGTATAAAGGAGACCGCATGAACAGAGCTTTCCAAATGGGCAAAGAAGCCTTGTGCCATCAGTCTCCAAATAGTAAGTTGGTACGCAGCATACACGCATGACCAGAGCTTCCCGACTCTAGGCAGTTTTCTGATTCCGATATGGGTGCTGAAGCAAGGTCTCTAGGAGTCTTGGAAAACATACTACCATTAAACTAAAGGAGAACAGCGATGAAGGCCTCATGGAGCTGCTGCACGCCTCCTCTTTCGCCAGGATAATCAGGGCATTACTTCGAGGCTAGTGCTCCCCTTGACTTTCACTTCAGTTATAGAGCAGAGCAGGTGAGCTTCCAACTAGGAACCGGAAGCACAAGGTTTCTTTCGGGAGAACTCATTTTCTACGCAGAAGCAGGCAGGCAGTAAGTAAAAGGACGGTAACAAGAGTGCTTTTCAAGTAGCTTCAAGACTGCATGAGTGGAGCTTTCAAAGTTGGAAAACAATCTTTGTGCCATCAGTCTCCCATTTCCAGATTGACACGCAGCATAAGGACATGTTGATGCTAACAAGTCAAAAAGATTCTCGATACCCACTGGGGCTTTCCCTTATTCAACCTGTTTCTACGACCACTTTTCTGCATGCAGCCAAGTGCCTAAACAAAGGATGCGACATGGAGACATAGGGGCCTGTGCATCCTCCAAAGACCTGCAGTGTTACACCAAGAACTGTGCTTAAATTGTACTTGGAATGCAAGGCGATCGCCTCCTTGAGGATGCGTGACTCTTAGTGTAAAAGGTGAAAAGGGATTAGAAGCAGAGTGTTTTTCTCAATAGAGTTCAGCTATGGGAATGAGGTTCCATCCATTGCATGGAGGAGTGTCTAGAAGTGTGTTCCTGAAACCTGTGTAGAGCTGAGGTAATCTGGCTCTCCCAAGGAAGAGTGCCGTGTGTTGCCTTTCTCTAGCTTACCCTGCAGTGTTCCAAAAGGCCTACGGGGCTGAAGTTGTTAACTGCCCCTGAGGTTCTTGGCTCTACTCAGTATACTGGTACCGAAACAGGTGCTGAAGCAAGGTCCCTAGGAGTCTTGAAAAGCTTACTACAGTGAAACTAAAGCAGAACACTGAAGAAGGCCTGATGGAGCTGCTCCATACCTCCCGTTTGGCAAGGCAAATCAGGGCCTACTTCGAGGCTAGGACTCACTACCGTTAAACTAAAGGAGAACAGCGATGAAGGCCTCATGGAGCTGCTGCACGCCTCCCGTTTTGCCAGGTTAATAAGGGCTTTACTTCGAGGCTAGTGCTCCCCTTGACTTTCACTTTAGTTATAGAGCAGAGCAGGTGAGCTTCCAACTAGGATTTGGAAGCACAAGGTTTCTATCGGGAGAACTCATTTTCTTCGCAGAAGCAGGCAGGCATTAACTAAAAGGACAGTAACAACAGTGCTTTTCAGGTAGCTTCCAGACTGCATGAGTGGAGCTTTCAAAATAGGAAAACAAGATTTATGTCTCAGTCTCACATTTCCAGATTCACACGCAGCATAAGGAGATGTTGATGCTAACAAGTCAAAAGAGATTCACGCTACCCACTGGGGCTTTCGCAAATTCTAATTTTTTCTAGGTCCGCTTTTTGCGTGCAGCCAAGTGCCTAAACAAAGGATGCGACATGGAGACTTAGGGGCCTGTGCATCATCCAAAGACCTGCAGTGTTACACCAAGAACTGTGCTTAAATTGTACTTGGAATGCAAGGCGATCGCCTCCTTGAAGATGCGTGACTCTAAGTGTAAAAGGTGAAAAGGGATTAGAAGCAGAGTGTTTTTCTCAATAGAGTTCAGCTAGGGGAATGAGGTTACATCCATTGCATGGAGGAGTGTCTAGAAGTGTGTTCCTGAAACCTGTGTAGAGCTGAGGTAATCTGGCTCTCCCAAGGAAGAGTGCCGTGTGTTGCCTTTCTCTAGCTAACCCAGCAGTGTTCCAAAAGGCCTACTGGGCTGAAGTTGTTAACTGCCCCTGAGGTTCTTGGCTCTACTCAGTATACTGGTACCGAAGCAGGTGCTGAAGCAAGGTCCCTAGGAGTCTTGAAAAGCTTACTACAGTGAAACTAAAGCAGAACACTGAAGAAGGCCTGATGGAGCTGCTCCATACCTCCCTTTTGGCAAGGCAATTCAGGGCCTTACTTCGAGGCTAAGGCTCACGTGGACTTTCACTTTAGGTATAGAGCAGAGCAGGGTGAGTTTCCAACTAGGAACTGGAAGCGCAAGGTTTCGTACGAGAAAACTCAATATCTTCTCAAAACCATGCAGGCAGTGACTAAAACACCGGCAACAACAATGCTTTTCAGGTATAAAGGAGGCCGCATGAGCAGAGCTTTCCAAATGGGCAAAGAAGCCTTGTGCCATCAGTCTCCAAATAGTAAGTTGGTACGCAGCATACACGCATGACCAGAGCTTCCCGACTCTAGGCAGTTTTCTGATTCCGATATGGGTGCTGAAGCAAGGTCTCTAGGAGTCTTGGAAAACATACTACCATTAAACTAAAGGAGAACAGCGATGAAGGCCTCATGGAGCTGCTGCAAGCCTCCTCTTTCGCCAGGATAATCAGGGCATTACTTAGAGGCTAGTGCTCCCCTTGACTTTCACTTCAGTTATAGAGCAGAGCAGGTCAGCTTCCAACTAGGAACCGGAAGCACAAGGTTTCTTTCGGGAGAACTCATTTTCTACGCAGAAGCAGGCAGGCAGTAAGTAAAAGGACGGTAACAAGAGTGCTTTTCAAGTAGCTTCAAGACTGCATGAGTGGAGCTTTCAAAGTTGGAAAACAATCTTTGTGCCATCAGTCTCCCATTTCCAGATTGACACGCAGCATAAGGACATGTTGATGCTAACAAGTCAAAAGAGATTCACGATACCCACTGGGGCTTTCCCTTATTCAACCTGTTTCTACGACCACTTTTCTGCATGCAGCCAAGTGCCTAAACAAAGGATGCGACATGGACACTTAGGGGCCTGTGCATCCTCAAAAGACCTGCAGTGTTACACCAAGAACTGTGCTTAAATTGTACTTGGAATGCAAGGCGATCGCCTCCTTGAGGATGCGTGACTCTTAGTGTAAAAGGTGAAAAGGGATTAGAAGCAGAGTGTTTTTCTCAATAGAGTTCAGCTATGGGAATGAGGTTACATCCATTGCATGGAGGAGTGTCTAGAAGTGTGTTCCTGAAACCTGTGTAGAGCTGAGGTAATCTGGCTCTCCCAAGGAAGAGTGCCGTGTGTTGCCTTTCTCTAGCTAACCCAGCAGTGTTCCAAAAGGCCTACGGGGCTGAAGTTTTTAGCTGCCCCTGAGGTTCTTGGCTCTACTCAGTATACTGGTACCGAAACAGGTGCTGAAGCAAGGTCCCTAGGAGTCTTAAAAAGCTTACTACAGTGAAACTAAAGCAGAACACTGAAGAAGGCCTGATGGAGCTGCTCCATACCTCCCGTTTGACAAGGCAATTCAGGGCCTTACTTCGAGGCTAAGGCTCACGTGGACTTTCACTTTAGGTATAGAGCAGAGCAGGGTGAGCTTCCAACTAGGAACTGGAAGCGCAAGGTTTCGTACGGGAAAACTCAAATCTTCTCAGAACCGTGCAGGCAGTGACTAAAACCCCGACAACAACAATGCTTTTCAGGTAGCTTCGAGGCCGCATGAACGGAGCTTTCCTAATGGGAGAAGAAGGCTTGTGCCATCAGTCTCCAATTTCTAGGTTGATACGCAGCATCCACGCAGGACCAGAGCTTCCTGTCTCTAGGCAGTTTTCTGATACCGAAACGTGTGCTGAAGCAAGGTTCCTAGGAGTCTTGGAAAGCTTACTACCGTTAAACTAAAGCAGAACTGCCATGAAGGCCTCATGGAGCTGCCTCATGCCTCCTGATTTGCAAGGATAATTAGGGCCTTACTTGGAGGTAACTGCTCACGTTGATTTTCACTTTTGGTATAGAGGAGAGCAGGGTGAGCTTCCAACTAGGAACTGGAAGGACAAGGTTTCTTTGGTGAAAATTCATTTTCTTCTCTGAGCCGGCAGTAACTAAGAGCCTGGTAACAGCAGTGCTTTTCAGGTAGTTTCAAGACTGCATGAGTGGTGCTTTCAAAGTTGGAAACAATCTTTGGGCCATCAGTCTGCCATTGCCAGATGACACGCAGCATAAGTACATGGTGATGCTAACAAGTCAAAAGAGATTCACGATACCCACTGGAGCTTTCCCTAATTCTAATTTTTTCTATGACCGCTTTTTTGCGTGCAGTCAAGTGCCTAAACAAAGGATGCGCGAGGGCGATATAGGGGCCTGTGCTTCTTCCAAAGTCCTGCCGTGTTATACCAAGAACTGTGCTTAAATTGTACTTGGAATGCAAGCCGACCACCTCCTGTGGATGCGTGACTCTAAGTGTAATAGGGGAAAAGGGATTAAAAAGAGTGTTCTTCTCAAAAGAGTTCAACTAGGGGAATGAGGTTACATCCATTTAATGGAGGACAGTCTAGAAGTGTGTTCCTTAATCCTGTGTAGAGCTGAGGTAAACTGGCTCTCTCAAGGAAGAGTGCAGTGTGTTGCCTTTCTCTAGCCAACACTGGGGTGTCCCAAAAGGCCTACGGGGCTGAAGTTCCTTACCTGACCCTGAGCTTCCTGGCTTTACTCAGTATAATGGTAGCAGAACGGGTGTGCAACAAGGTCCCTAGGAGTGTGGAAAAGCTTACTACCGTGAAACTAAAGCAGAACACTGAAGAAGGCCTGATGGAGCTGCTCCATACCTCCCGTTTGGCAAGGCAAATCAGGGCCTACTTCGAGGCTAGGACTCACTACCGTTAAACTAAAGGAGAACAGCGATGAAGGCCTCATGGAGCTGCTACACGCCTCCCGTTTTGCCAGGTTAATCAGGGCTTTACTTCGAGGCTAGTGCTCCCCTTGACTTTCACTTTAGTTATAGAGCAGAGCAGGTGAGCTTCCAACTAGGATTTGGAAGCACAAGGTTTCTATCGGGAGAACTCATTTTCTTCGCAGAAGCAGGCAGGCAGTAACTAAAAGGACAGTAACAACAGTGCTTTTCAGGTAGCTTCCAGACTGCATGAGTGGAGCTTTCAAAATAGGAAAACAAGATTTGTGTCTCAGTCTCAGATTTCCAGATTCACATGCAGCATAAGGAGATGTTGATGCTAACAAGTCCAAAGAGATTCATGCTACCCACTGGGGCTTTCCCTAATTCTAATTTTTTCTAGGTCCAATTTTTGCGTGCACCCAAGTGCCTAAACAAAGGATGCGACATGGAGACTTAGGGGCCTGTGCATCATCCAAAGATCTGCAGTGTTACACCAAGAACTGTGCTTAAATTGTACTTGGAATGCAAGGCGATCGCCTCCTTGAGGATGCGTGACTCTAAGTGTAAAAGGTGAAAAGGGATTAGAAGCAGAGTGTTTTTCTCAATAGAGTTCAGCTAGGGGAATGAGGTTACATCCATTGCATGGAGGAGTGTCTAGAAGTGTGTTCCTGAAACCTATGTAGAGCTGAGGTAATCTAGCTCTCCCAAGGAAGAGTGCCGTGTGTTGCCTTTCTCTAGCTAACCCTGCAGTGTTCCAAAAGGCCTACGGGGCTGAAGTTGTTAACTGCCCCTGAGGTTCTTGGCTCTACTCAGTATACTGGTACCGAAGCAGGTGCTGAAGCAAGGTCCCTAGGAGTCTTGAAAAGCTTACTACAGTGAAACTAAAGCAGAACACTGAAGAAGGCCTGATGGAGCTGCTCCATACCTCCCTTTTGGCAAGGCAATTCAGGGCCTTACTTCGAGGCTAAGGCTCACGTGGACTTTCACTTTAGGTATAGAGCAGAGCAGGGTGAGCTTCCAACTAGGAACTGGAAGCGCAAGGTTTCGTACGAGAAAACTCAATATCTTCTCAAAACCATGCAGGCAGTGACTAAAACCCCGGCAACAACAATGCTTTTCAGGTATAAAGGAGGCCGCATGAACAGAGCTTTCCAAATGGGCAAAGAAGCCTTGTGCCATCAGTCTCCAAATAGTAAGTTGGTACGCAGCATACACGCATGACCAGAGCTTCCCGACTCTAGGCAGTTTTCTGATTCCGATATGGGTGCTGAAGCAAGGTCTCTAGGAGTCTTGGAAAACATACTACCATTAAACTAAAGGAGAACAGCGATGAAGGCCTCATGGAGCTGCTGCACGCCTCCTCTTTCGCCAGGATAATCAGGGCATTACTTCGAGGCTAGTGCTCCCCTTGACTTTCACTTCAGTTATAGAGCAGATCAGGTGAGCTTCCAACTAGGAACCGGAAGCACAAGGTTTCTTTCGGGAGAACTCATTTTCTACGCAGAAGCAGGCAGGCAGTAAGTAAAAGGACGGTAACAAGAGTGCTTTTCAAGTAGCTTCAAGATTGCATGAGTGGAGCTTTCAAAGCTGGAAAACAATCTTTGTGCCATCAGTCTCCCATTTCCAGATTGACACGCAGCATAAGGACATGTTGATGCTAACAAGTCAAAAAGATTCACGATACCCACTGGGGCTTTCCCTTATTCAACCTGTTTCTACGACCACTTTTCTGCATGCAGCCAAGTGCCTAAACAAAGTATGCGACATGGAGACATAGGGGCCTGTGCATCCTCCAAAGACCTGCAGTGTTACACCAAGAACTGTGCTTAAATTGTACTTGGAATGCAAGGCGATCGCCTCCTTGAGGATGCGTGACTCTTAGTGTAAAAGGTGAAAAGGGATTAGAAGCAGAGTGTTTTTCTCAATAGAGTTCAGCTATGGGAATGAGGTTACATCCATTGCATGGAGGAGTGTCTAGAAGTGTGTTCCTGAAACCTGTGTAGAGCTGAGGTAATCTGGCTCTCCCAAGGAAGAGTGCCGTGTGTTGCCTTTCTCTAGCTTACCCTGCAGTGTTCCCAAAGGCCTACGGGGCTGAAGTTGTTAACTGCCCCTGAGGTTCTTGGCTCTACTCAGTATACTGGTACCGAAACAGGTGCTGAAGCAAGGTCCCTAGGAGTCTTGAAAAGCTTACTAGAGTGAAACTAAAGCAGAACACTGAAGAAGGCCTGATGGAGCTGCTCCATACCTCCCGTTTGGCAAGGCAAATCAGGGCCTACTTCGAGGCTAGGACTCACTACCGTTAAACTAAAGGAGAACAGCGATGAAGGCCTCATGGAGCTGCTGCACGCCTCCCGTTTTCCCAGGTTAATCAGGGCTTTACTTCGAGGCTAGTGCTCCCCTTGACTTTCACTTTAGTTATAGAGCAGAGCAGGTGAGCTTCCAACTAGGATTTGGAAGCACAAGGTTTCTATCGGGAGAACTCATTTTCTTCGCAGAAGCAGGCAGGCAGTAACTAAAAGGACAGTAACAACAGTGCTTTTCACGTAGCTTCCAGACTGCATGAGTGGAGCTTTCAAAATAGGAAAACAAGATTTGTGTCTCAGTCTCACATTTCCAGATTCACACGCAGCATAAGGAGATGTTGATGCTAACAAGTCAAAAGAGATTCACGCTACCCACTGGGGATTTCCCAAATTCTAATTATTTCTAGGTCCGCTTTTTGCGTGCAGGCAAGTGCCTAAACAAAGGATGCGACATGGAGACTTAGGGGCCTGTGCATCATCCAAAGACCTGCAGTGTTACACCAAGAACTGTGCTTAAATTGTACTTGGAATGCAAGGCGATCGCCTCCTTGAGGATGCGTGACTCTAAGTGTAAAAGGTGAAAAGGGATTAGAAGCAGAGTGTTTTTCTCAATAGAGTTCAGCTAGGGGAATGAGATTACATCCATTGCATGGAGGAGTGTCTACAAGTGTGTTCCTGAAACCTGTGGAGAGCTGAGGTAATCTGGCTCTCCCAAGGAAGAGTGCCGTGTGTTGCCTTTCTCTAGCTAACCCTGCAGTGTTCCAAAAGGCCTACGGGGCTGAAGTTGTTAACTGCCCCTGAGGTTCTTGGCTCTACTCAGTATACTGGTACCGAAGCAGGTGCTGAAGCAAGGTCCCTAGGAGTCTTGGAAAGCTTACTACAGTGAAACTAAAGCAGAACACTGAAGAAGGCCTGATGGAGCTGCTCCATACCTCCCTTTTGGCAAGGCAATTCAGGGCCTTACTTCGAGGCTAAGGCTCACGTGGACTTTCACTTTAGGTATAGAGCAGAGCAGGGTGAGCTTCCAACTAGGAATTGGAAGCGCAAGGTTTCGTACGAGAAAACTCAATATCTTCTCAAAACCATGCAGGCAGTGACTAAAACCCCGGCAACAACAATGCTTTTCAGGTATAAAGGAGGCCGCATGAACAGAGATTTCCAAATGGGCAAAGAAGCCTTGTGCCATCAGTCTCCAAATAGTAAGTTGGTACGCAGCATACACGCATGACCAGAGCTTCCCGACTCTAGGCAGTTTTCTGATTCCCGTATGGGTGCTGAAGCAAGGTCTCTAGGAGTCTTGGAAAACATACTACCATTAAACTAAAGGAGAACAGCGATGAAGGCCTCATGGAGCTGCTGCAAGCCTCCTCTTTCGCCAGGATAATCAGGGCATTACTTAGAGGCTAGTGCTCCCCTTGACTTTCACTTCAGTTATAGAGCAGAGCAGGTCAGCTTCCAACTAGGAACCGGAAGCACAAGGTTTCTTTCGGGAGAACTCATTTTCTACGCAGAAGCAGGCAGGCAGTAAGTAAAAGGACGGTAACAAGAGTGCTTTTCAAGTAGCTTCAAGACTGCATGAGTGGAGCTTTCAAAGTTGGAAAACAATCTTTGTGCCATCAGTCTCCCATTTCCAGATTGACACGCAGCATAAGGACATGTTGATGCTAACAAGTCAAAAAGATTCACGATACCCACTGGGGCTTTCCCTTATTCAACCTGTTTCTACGACCACTTTTCTGCATGCAGCCAAGTGCCTAAACAAAGGATGCGACGTGGAGACATAGGGGCCTGTGCATCCTCCAAAGACCTGCAGTGTTACACCAAGAACTGTGCTTAAATTGTACTTGGAATGCAAGGCGATCGCCTCCTTGAGGATGCGTGACTCTTAGTGTAAAAGGTGAAAAGGGATTAGAAGCAGAGTGTTTTTCTCAATAGAGTTCAGCTATGGGAATGAGGTTACATCCATTGCATGGAGGAGTGTCTAGAAGTGTGTTCCTGAAACCTGTGTAGAGCTGAGGTAATCTGGCTCTCCCAAGGAAGAGTGCCGTGTGTTGCCTTTCTCTAGCTAACCCAGCAGTGTTCCAAAAGGCCTACGGGGCTGAAGTTTTTAGCTGCCCCTGAGGTTCTTGGCTCTACTCAGTATACTGGTAACGAAACAGGTGCTGAAGCAAGGTCCCTAGGAGTCTTAAAAAGCTTACTACAGTGAAACTAAAGCAGAACACTGAAGAAAGCCTGATGGAGCTGCTCCATACCTCCCGTTTGACAAGGCAATTCAGGGCCTTACTTCGAGGCTAAGGCTCACGTGGACTTTCACTTTAGGTATAGAGCAGAGCAGGGTGAGCTTCCAACTAGGAACTGGAAGCGCAAGGTTTCGTACGGGAAAACTCAATATCTTCTCAGAACCGTGCAGGCAGTGACTAAAACCCCGACAACAACAATGCTTTTCAGGTAGCTTCGAGGCCGCATGAACGGAGCTTTCCTAATGGGAGAAGAAGGCTTGTGCCATCAGTCTCCAATTTCTAGGTTGATACGCAGCATCCACGCAGGACCAGAGCTTCCTGTCTCTAGGCAGTTTTCTGATACCGAAACGTGTGCTGAAGCAAGGTTCCTAGGAGTCTTGGAAAGCTTACTACCGTTAAACTAAAGCAGAACTGCCATGAAGGCCTCATGGAGCTGCCTCATGCCACCTGATTTGCAAGAATAATTAGGGCCTTACTTGGAGGTAACTGCTCACGTTGATTTTCACTTTTGGTATAGAGGAGAGCAGGGTGAGCTTCCAACTAGGAACTGGAAGGACAAGGTTTCTTTGGTGAAAATTCATTTTCTTCTCTGAGCCGGCAGTAACTAAGAGCCTGGTAACAGCAGTGCTTTTCAGGTAGTTTCAAGACTGCATGAGTGGTGCTTTCAAAATTGGAAACAATCTTTGGGCCATCAGTCTGCCATTTACAGATGACACGCAGCATAAGTACATGGTGATGCTAACAAGTCAAAAGAGATTCACGATACCCACTGGAGCTTTCCCTAATTCTAATTTTTTCTACGACCGCTTTTTTGCGTGCAGTCAAGTGCCTAAACAAAGGATGCGCGAGGGCGATATAGGGGCCTGTGCTTCTTCCAAAGTCCTGCCGTGTTATACCAAGAACTGTGCTTAAATTGTACTTGGAATGCAAGCCGACCACCTCCTGAGGATGCGTGACTCTAAGTGTAATAGGGGAAAAGGGATTAAAAAGAGTGTTCTTCTCAAAAGAGTTCAACTAGGGGAATGAGGTTACATCCACTTAATGAGGACAGTCTAGAAGTGTGTTCCTTAATCCTGTGTAGAGCTGAGGTAAACTGGCTCTCTCAAGGAAGAGTGCAGTGTGTTGCCTTTCTCTAGCCAACACTGGGGTGTCCCAAAAGGCCTACGGGGCTGAAGTTCCTTACCTGACCCTGAGCTTCCTGGCTTTACTCAGTATAATGGTAGCAGAACGGGTGTGCAACAAGGTCCCTAGGAGTGTGGAAAAGCTTACTACCGTGAAACTAAAGCAGAACACTGAAGAAGGCCTGATGGAGCTGCTCCATACCTCCCGTTTGGCAAGGCAAATCAGGGCCTACTTCGAGGCTAGGACTCACTACCGTTAAACTAAAGGAGAACAGCGAGGAAGGCCTCATGGAGCTGCTGCACGCCTCCCGTTTTGCCAGGTTAATCAGGGCTTTACTTCGAGGCTAGTGCTCCCCTTGACTTTCACTTTAGTTATAGAGCAGAGCAGGTGAGCTTCCAACTAGGAACTGGAAGCACAAGGTTTCTTTCGGGAGAACTCATTTTCTTCGCTGAAGCAGGCAGGCAGTAACTAAAAGGACAGTAACAAAAGTGCTTTTCAGGTAGCTTCGAGACTGCATGAGTGAAGCTTTCAAAATAGGAAAACAAGATTTGTGTCTCAGTCTCACATTTCCAGATTAACACGCATCATAAGGAGATGTTGATGCTAAGAAGTGAAAAGAGATTCACGCTACCCACTGGGGCTTTCCCTAATTCTAATTTTTTCTAGGTCCGATTTTTGCGTGCAGCCAAGTGCCTAAACAAAGGATGCGCCAGGAAACTTAGGGGCCTGTGCATCTTCCAAAGACCTGCAGTGTTACAAAAAGAACTGTGCTTAAATTGTACTTGGAATGCAAGGCGATCGCCTCCTTGAGGATGCGTGACTCTAAGTGTAAAAGGTGAAAAGGGATTAGAAGCAGAGTGTTATTCTCAATAGAGTTCAGCTAGGGGAATGAGGTTACATCCATTGCATGGAGGAGTGTCTAGAAGTGTGTTCCTGAAACCTATGTAGAGCTGAGGTAATCTGGCTCTCCCAAGGAAGAGTGCCGTGTGTTGCCTTTCTCTAGCTAACCCTGCAGTGTTCCAAAAGGCCTACGGGGCTGAAGTTGTTAACTGCCCCTGAGGTTCTTGGCTCTACTCAGTATACTGGTACCGAAGCAGGTGCTGAAGCAAGGTCCCTAGGAGTCTTGAAAAGCTTACTACAGTGAAACTAAAGCAGAACACTGAAGAAGGCCTGATGGAGCTGCTCCATACCTCCCTTTTGGCAAGGCAATTCAGGGCCTTACTTCGAGGCTAAGGCTCACGTGGACTTTCACTTTAGGTATAGAGCAGAGCAGGGTGAGCTTCCAAGTAGGAACTGGAAGCGCAAGGTTTCGTACGAGAAAACTCAATATCTTCTCAAAACCATGCAGGCAGTGACTAAAACCCCGGCAACAACAATGCTTTTCAGGTATAAAGGAGGCCGCATGAACAGAGCTTTCCAAATGGGCAAAGAAGCCTTGTGCCATCAGTCTCCAAATAGTAAGTTGGTACGCAGCATACACGCATGACCAGAGCTTCCCGACTCTAGGCAGTTTTCTGATTCTGATATGGGTGCTGAAGCAAGGTCTCTAGGAGTCTTGGAAAACATACTACCATTAAACTAAAGGAGAACAGCGATGAAGGCCTCATGGAGCTGCTGCACGCCTCCTCTTTCGCCAGGATAATCAGGGCATTACTTCGAGGCTAGTGCTCCCCTTGACTTTCACTTCAGTTATAGAGCAGAGCAGGTGAGCTTCCAACTAGGAACCGGAAGCACAAGGTTTCTTTCGGGAGAACTCATTTTCTACGCAGAAGCAGGCAGGCAGTAAGTAAAAGGACGGTAACAAGAGTGCTTTTCAAGTAGCTTCAAGACTGCATGAGTGGAGCTTTCAAAGTTGGAAAACAATCTTTGTGCCATCAGTCTCCCATTTCCAGATTGACACGCAGCATAAGGACATGTTGATGCTAACAAGTCAAAAAGATTCACGATACCCACTGGGGCTTTCCCTTATTCAACCTGTTTCTACGACCACTTTTCTGCATGCAGCCAAGTGCCTAAACAAAGGATACGACATGGAGACATAGGGGCCTGTGCATCCTCCAAAGACCTGCAGTGTTACACCAAGAACTGTGCT
Organism: Balaenoptera physalus; assembly: GCF_965194825.1. Lineage (NCBI taxonomy): Eukaryota > Metazoa > Chordata > Mammalia > Artiodactyla > Balaenopteridae > Balaenoptera > Balaenoptera physalus. Next base: position 39,231 of record NW_028125600.1, on the reverse strand, counting down.
TAAATTGTACTTGGAATGCAAGGCGATCGCCTCCTTGAGGATGCGTGACTCTTAGTGTAAAAGGTGAAAAGGGATTAGAAGCAGAGTGTTTTTCTCAATAGAGTTCAGCTATGGGAATGAGGTTACATCCATTGCATGGAGGAGTGTCTAGAAGTGTGTTCCTGAAACCTGTGTAGAGCTGAGGTAATCTGGCTCTCCCAAGGAAGAGTGCCGTGTGTTGCCTTTCTCTAGCTTACCCTGCAGTGTTCCAAAAGGCCTACGGGGCTGAAGTTTTTAACTGCCCCTGAGGTTCTTGGCTCTACTCAGTATACTGGTACCGAAACAGGTGCTGAAGCAAGGTCCCTAGGAGTCTTGAAAAGCTTACTACAGTGAAACTAAAGCAGAACACTGAAGAAGGCCTGATGGAGCTGCTCCATACCTCCCGTTTGGCAAGGCAAATCAGGGCCTACTTCGAGGCTAGGACTCACTACCGTTAAACTAAAGGAGAACAGCGATGAAGGCCTCATGGAGCTGCTGCACGCCTCCCGTTTTGCCAGGTTAATCAGGGCTTTACTTCGAGGCTAGTGCTCCCCTTGACTTTCACTTTAGTTATAGAGCAGAGCAGGTGAGCTTCCAACTAGGATTTGGAAGCACAAGGTTTCTATCGGGAGAACTCATTTTCTTCGCAGAAGGAGGCAGGCAGTAACTAAAAGGACAGTAACAACAGTGCTTTTCAGGTAGCTTCCAGACTGCATGAGTGGAGCTTTCAAAATAGGAAAACAAGATTTGTGTCTCAGTCTCACATTTCCAGATTCACACGCAGCATAAGGAGATGTTGATGCTAACTAGTCAAAAGAGATTCACGCTACCCACTGGGGCTTTCCCTAATTCTAATTTTTTCTAGGTCCGATTTTTGCGTGCAGCCAAGTGCCTAAACAAAGGATGCGACATGGAGACTTAGGGGCCTGTGCATCATCCAAAGACCTGCAGTGTTACACCAAGAACTGTGCTTAAATTGTACTTGGAATGCAAGGCGATCGCCTCCTTGAGGATGCGTGACTCTAAGTGTAAAAGGTGAAAAGGGATTAGAAGCAGAGTGTTTTTCTCAGTAGAGTTATGCTAGGGGAATGAGGTTACATCCATTGCATGGAGGAGTGTCTAGAAGTGTGTTCCTGAAACCTGTGGAGAGCTGAGGTAATCTGGCTCTCCCAAGGAAGAGTGCTGTGTGTTGCCTTTCTCTAGCTAACTCAGCAGTGTTCCAAAAGGCCTACGGGGCTGAAGTTTTCTGCTGCCCCTGAGGTTCTTGGCTCTACTCAGTATACTGGTACAGAAACAGGTCCTGAAGCAAGGTCCCTAGGAGTCTTGAAAAGCTTACTACAGTGAAACTAATGCAGAACACTGAAGAAGGCCTGATGGAGCTCCTCCATACCTCCCGTTTGGCAAGGCAAATCAGGGCCTACTTCGAGGCTAGGACTCACTACCTTTAAACTAAAGGAGAACAGCGATGAAGGACTCATGGAGCTGCTGCACGCCTCCCGTTTTGCCAGGTTAATCAGGGCTTTACTTCGAGGCTAGTGCTCCCCTTGACTTTCATGTTAGTTATAGAGCAGAGCAGGTGAGCTTCCAACTAGGATTTGGAAGCACAAGGTTTCTATCGGGAGAACTCATTTTCTTCGCAGAAGGAGGCAGGCAGTAACTAAAAGGACAGTAACAACAGTGCTTTTCAGGTAGCTTCCAGACTGCATGAGTGGAGCTTTCAAAATAGGAAAACAAGATTTGTGTCTCCGTCTCACATTTCCAGATTCACACGCAGCATAAGGAGATGCTGATGCTAACAAGTCAAAAGAGATTCACGCTACCCACTGGGGCTTTCCCAAATTCTAATTTTTTCGAGGTCTGCTTTTTGCGTGCAGCCAAGTGCCTAAACAAAGGATGCGACATGGAGACTTAGGGGCCTGTGCATCCTCCAAAGACCTGCAGTGTTACAAAAAGAACTGTGCTTAAATTGTACTTGGAATGCAAGGCGATCGCCTCCTTGAGGATGCGTGACTCTAAGTGTAAAAGGTGAAAAGGGATTAGAAGCAGAGTGTTTTTCTCAATAGAGTTCAGCTAGGGGAATGAGGTTACATCCATTGCATGGAGGAGTGTCTAGAAGTGTGTTCCTGAAACCTATGTAGAGCTGAGGTAATCTGGCTCTCCCAAGGAAGAGTGCCGTGTGTTGCCTTTCTCTAGCTAACCCTGCAGTGTTCCAAAAGGCCTACGGGGCTGAAGTTGTTAACTGCCCCTGAGGTTCTTGGCTCTACTCAGTATACTGGTACCGAAGCAGGTGCTGAAGCAAGGTCCCTAGGAGTCTTGAAAAGCTTACTACAGTGAAACTAAAGCAGAACACTGAAGAAGGCCTGATGGAGCTGCTCCATACCTCCCTTTTGGCAAGGCAATTCAGGGCCTTACTTCGAGGCTAAGGCTCACGTGGACTTTCACTTTAGGTATAGAGCAGAGCAGGGTGAGCTTCCAACTAGGAACTGGAAGCGCAAGGTTTCGTACGAGAAAACTCAATATCTTCTCAAAACCATGCAGGCAGTGACTAAAACCCCGGCAACAACAATGCTTTTCAGGTATAAAGGAGGCCGCATGAACAGAGCTTTCCAAATGGGCAAAGAAGCCTTGTGCCATCAGTCTCCAAATAGTAAGTTGGTACGCAGCATACACGCATGACCAGAGCTTCCCGACTCTAGGCAGTTTTCTGATTCCGATATGGGTGCTGAAGCAAGGTCTCTAGGAGTCTTGGAAAACATACTACCATTAAACTAAAGGAGAACAGCGATGAAGGCCTCATGGAGCTGCTGCACGCCTCCTCTTTCGCCAGGATAATCAGGGCATTACTTCGAGGCTAGTGCTCCCCTTGACTTTCACTTCAGTTATAGAGCAGAGCAGGTGAGCTTCCAACTAGGAACCGGAAGCACAAGGTTTCTTTCGGGAGAACTCATTTTCTACGCAGAAGCAGGCAGGCAGTAAGTAAAAGGACGGTAACAAGAGTGCTTTTCAAGTAGCTTCAAGACTGCATGAGTGGAGCTTTCAAAGTTGGAAAACAATCTTTGTGCCATCAGTCTCCCATTTCCAGATTGACACGCAGCATAAGGACATGTTGATGCTAACAAGTCAAAAAGATTCACGATACCCACTGGGGCTTTCCCTTATTCAACCTGTTTCTACGACCACTTTTCTGCATGCAGCCAAGTGCCTAAACAAAGGATGCGACATGGAGACATAGGGGCCTGTGCATCCTCCAAAGACCTGCAGTGTTACACCAAGAACTGTGCTTAAATTGTACTTGGAATGCAAGGCGATCGCCTCCTTGAGGATGCGTGACTCTTAGTGTAAAAGGTGAAAAGGGATTAGAAGCAGAGTGTTTTTCTCAATAGAGTTCAGCTATGGGAATGAGGTTACATCCATTGCATGGAGGAGTGTCTAGAAGTGTGTTCCTGAAACCTGTGGAGAGCTGAGGTAATCTGGCTCTCCCAAGGAAGAGTGCCGTGTGTTGCCTTTCTCTAGCTTACCCTGCAGTGTTCCAAAAGGCCTACGGGGCTGAAGTTGTTAACTGCCCCTGAGGTTCTTGGCTCTACTCAGTATACTGGTACCGAAACAGGTGCTGAAGCAAGGTCCCTAGGAGTCTTGAAAAGCTTACTACAGTGAAACTAAAGCAGAACACTGAAGAAGGCCTGATGGAGCTGCTCCAAACCTCCCGTTTGGCAAGGCAAATCAGGGCCTACTTCGAGGCTAGGACTCACTACCGTTAAACTAAAGGAGAACAGCGATGAAGGCCTCATGGAGCTGCTGCACGCCTCCCGTTTTGCCAGGTTAATCAGGGCTTTACTTCGAGGCTAGTGCTCCCCTTGACTTTCACTTTAGTTATAGAGCAGAGCAGGTGAGCTTCCAACTAGGATTTGGAAGCACAAGGTTTCTATCGGGAGAACTCATTTTCTTCGCAGAAGCAGGCAGGCAGTAACTAAAAGGACAGTAACAACAGTGCTTTTCAGGTAGCTTCCAGACTGCATGAGTGGAGCTTTCAAAATAGGAAAACAAGATTTGTGTCATAGTCTCACATTTCCAGATTCACACGCAGCATAAGGAGATGTTGATGCTAACAAGTCAAAAGAGATTCACGGTACCCACTGGGGCTTTCCCTAATTCTAATTTTTTCTAGGTCCGATTTTTGCGTGCAGCCAAGTGCCTAAACAAAGGATGCGACATGGAGACTTAGGGGACTGTGAATCATCCAAAGACCTGCAGTGTTACACCAAGAACTGTGCTTAAATTGTACTTGGAATGCAAGGCGATCGCCTCCTTGAGGATGCGTGACTCTAAGTGTGAAAGGTGAAAAGGGATTAGAAGCAGAGTGTTTTTCTCAATAGAGTTCAGCTAGGGGAATGAGGTTACATCCATTGCATGGAGGAGTGTCTAGAAGTGTGTTCCTGAAACCTGTGTAGAGCTGAGGTAATCTGGCTCTCCCAAGGAAGAGTGCCGTGTGTTGCCTTTCTCTAGCTAACCCAGCAGTGTTCCAAAAGGCCTACGGGGCTGAAGTTTTTAGCTGCCCCTGAGGTTCTTGGCTCTACTCAGTATACTGGTACCGAAACAGGTGCTGAAGCAAGGTCCCTAGGAGTCTTGAAAAGCTTACTACAGTGAAACTAAAGCAGAACACTGAAGAAGGCCTGATGGAGCTGCTCCATACCTCCCGTTTGACAAGGCAATTCAGGGCCTTACTTCGAGGCTAAGGCTCACGTGGACTTTCACTTTAGGTATAGAGCAGAGCAGGGTGAGCTTCCAACTAGGAACTGGAAGCGCAAGGTTTCGTACGGGAAAACTCAATATCTTCTCAGAACCGTGCAGGCAGTGACTAAAACCCCGACAACAACAATGCTTTTCAGGTAGCTTCGAGGCCGCATGAACGGAGCTTTCCTAATGGGAGAAGAAGGCTTGTGCCATCAGTCTCCAATTTCTAGGTTGATACGCAGCATCCACGCAGGACCAGAGCTTCCTGTCTCTAGGCAGTTTTCTGATACCGAAACGTGTGCTGAAGCAAGGTTCCTAGGAGTCTTGGAAAGCTTACTACCGTTAAACTAAAGCAGAACTGCCATGAAGGCCTCATGGAGCTGCCTCATGCCTCCTGATTTGCAAGAATAATTAGGGCCTTACTTGGAGGTAACTGCTCACGTTGATTTTCACTTTTGGTATAGAGGAGAGCAGGGTGAGCTTCCAACTAGGAACTGGAAGGACAAGGTTTCTTTGGTGAAAATTCATTTTCTTCTCTGAGCCGGCAGTAACTAAGAGCCTGGTAACAGCAGTGCTTTTCAGGTAGTTTCAAGACTGCATGAGTGGTGCTTTCAAAATTGGAAACAATCTTTGGGCCATCAGTCTGCCATTTCCAGATGACACGCAGCATAAGTACATGGTGATGCTAACAAGTCAAAAGAGATTCACGATACCCACTGGAGCTTTCCCTAATTCTAATTTTTTCTACGACCGCTTTTTTGCGTGCAGTCAAGTGCCTAAACAAAGGATGCGCGAGGGCGATATAGGGGCCTGTGCTTCTTCCAAAGTCCTGCCGTGTTATACCAAGAACTGTGCTTAAATTGTACTTGGAATGCAAGCCGACCACCTCCTGAGGATGCGTGACTCTAAGTGTAATAGGGGAAAAGGGATTAAAAAGAGTGTTCTTCTCAAAAGAGTTCAACTAGGGGAATGAGGTTACATCCACTTAATGAGGACAGTCTAGAAGTGTGTTCCTTAATCCTGTGTAGAGCTGAGGTAAACTGGCTCTCTCAAGGAAGAGTGCAGTGTGTTGCCTTTCTCTAGCCAACACTGGGGTGTCCCAAAAGGCCTACGGGGCTGAAGTTCCTTACCTGACCCTGAGCTTCCTGGCTTTACTCAGTATAATGGTAGCAGAACGGGTGTGCAACAAGGTCCCTAGGAGTGTGGAAAAGCTTACTACCGTGAAACTAAAGCAGAACACTGAAGAAGGCCTGATGGAGCTGCTCCATACCTCCCGTTTGGCAAGGCAAATCAGGGCCTACTTCGAGGCTAGGACTCACTACCGTTAAACTAAAGGAGAACAGCGAGGAAGGCCTCATGGAGCTGCTGCACGCCTCCCGTTTTGCCAGGTTAATCAGGGCTTTACTTCGAGGCTAGTGCTCCCCTTGACTTTCACTTTAGTTATAGAGCAGAGCAGGTGAGCTTCCAACTAGGAACTGGAAGCACAAGGTTTCTTTCGGGAGAACTCATTTTCTTCGCTGAAGCAGGCAGGCAGTAACTAAAAGGACAGTAACAAAAGTGCTTTTCAGGTAGCTTCGAGACTGCATGAGTGAAGCTTTCAAAATAGGAAAACAAGATTTGTGTCTCAGTCTCACATTTCCAGATTAACACGCATCATAAGGAGATGTTGATGCTAAGAAGTGAAAAGAGATTCACGCTACCCACTGGGGCTTTCCCTAATTCTAATTTTTTCTAGGTCCGATTTTTGCGTGCAGCCAAGTGCCTAAACAAAGGATGCGCCAGGAAACTTAGGGGCCTGTGCATCTTCCAAAGACCTGCAGTGTTACAAAAAGAACTGTGCTTAAATTGTACTTGGAATGCAAGGCGATCGCCTCCTTGAGGATGCGTGACTCTAAGTGTAAAAGGTGAAAAGGGATTAGAAGCAGAGTGTTATTCTCAATAGAGTTCAGCTAGGGGAATGAGGTTACATCCATTGCATGGAGGAGTGTCTAGAAGTGTGTTCCTGAAACCTATGTAGAGCTGAGGTAATCTGGCTCTCCCAAGGAAGAGTGCCGTGTGTTGCCTTTCTCTAGCTAACCCTGCAGTGTTCCAAAAGGCCTACGGGGCTGAAGTTGTTAACTGCCCCTGAGGTTCTTGGCTCTACTCAGTATACTGGTACCGAAGCAGGTGCTGAAGCAAGGTCCCTAGGAGTCTTGAAAAGCTTACTACAGTGAAACTAAAGCAGAACACTGAAGAAGGCCTGATGGAGCTGCTCCATACCTCCCTTTTGGCAAGGCAATTCAGGGCCTTACTTCGAGGCTAAGGCTCACGTGGACTTTCACTTTAGGTATAGAGCAGAGCAGGGTGAGCTTCCAAGTAGGAACTGGAAGCGCAAGGTTTCGTACGAGAAAATTCAATATCTTCTCAAAACCATGCAGGCAGTGAATAAAACCCCGGCAACAACAATGCTTTTCAGGTATAAAGGAGGCCGCATGAACAGAGCTTTCCAAATGGGCAAAGAAGCCTTGTGCCATCAGTCTCCAAATAGTAAGTTGGTACGCAGCATACACGCATGACCAGAGCTTCCCGACTCTAGGCAGTTTTCTGATTCTGATATGGGTGCTGAAGCAAGGTCTCTAGGAGTCTTGGAAAACATACTACCATTAAACTAAAGGAGAACAGCGATGAAGGCCTCATGGAGCTGCTGCACGCCTCCTCTTTCGCCAGGATAATCAGGGCATTACTTCGAGGCTAGTGCTCCCCTTGACTTTCACTTCAGTTATAGAGCAGAGCAGGTGAGCTTCCAACTAGGAACCGGAAGCACAAGGTTTCTTTCGGGAGAACTCATTTTCTACGCAGAAGCAGGCAGGCAGTAAGTAAAAGGACGGTAACAAGAGTGCTTTTCAAGTAGCTTCAAGACTGCATGAGTGGAGCTTTCAAAGTTGGAAAACAATCTTTGTGCCATCAGTCTCCCATTTCCAGATTGACACGCAGCATAAGGACATGTTGATGCTAACAAGTCAAAAAGATTCACGATACCCACTGGGTCTTTCCCTTATTCAACCTGTTTCTACGACCACTTTTCTGCATGCAGCCAAGTGCCTAAACAAAGGATGCGACATGGAGACATAGGGGCCTGTGCATCCTCCAAAGACCTGCAGTGTTACACCAAGAACTGTGCTTAAATTGTACTTGGAATGCAAGGCGATCGCCTCCTTGAGGATGCGTGACTCTTAGTGTAAAAGGTGAAAAGGGATTAGAAGCAGAGTGTTTTTCTCAATAGAGTTCAGCTATGGGAATGAGGTTACATCCATTGCATGGAGGAGTGTCTAGAAGTGTGTTCCTGAAACCTGTGTAGAGCTGAGGTAATCTGGCTCTCCCAAGGAAGAGTGCCGTGTGTTGCCTTTCTCTAGCTTACCCTGCAGTGTTCCAAAAGGCCTACGGGGCTGAAGTTGTTAACTGCCCCTGAGGTTCTTGGCTCTACTCAGTATACTGGTACCGAAACAGGTGCTGAAGCAAGGTCCCTAGGAGTCTTGAAAAGCTTACTACAGTGAAACTAAAGCAGAACACTGAAGAAGGCCTGATGGAGCTGCTCCATACCTCCCGTTTGGCAAGGCAAATCAGGGCCTACTTCGAGGCTAGGACTCACTACCGTTAAACTAAAGGAGAACAGCGATGAAGGCCTCATGGAGCTGCTGCACGCCTCCCGTTTTGCCAGGTTAATCAGGGCTTTACTTCGAGGCTAGTGCTCCCCTTGACTTTCACTTTAGTTATAGAGCAGAGCAGGTGAGCTTCCAACTAGGATTTGGAAGCACAAGGTTTCTATCGGGAGAACTCATTTTCTTCGCAGAAGGAGGCAGGCAGTAACTAAAAGGACAGTAACAACAGTGCTTTTCAGGTAGCTTCCAGACTGCATGAGTGGAGCTTTCAAAATAGGAAAACAAGATTTGTGTCTCAGTCTCACATTTCCAGATTCACACGCAGCATAAGGAGATGTTGATGCTAACTAGTCAAAAGAGATTCACGCTACCCACTGGGGCTTTCCCTAATTCTAATTTTTTCTAGGTCCGATTTTTGCGTGCAGCCAAGTGCCTAAACAAAGGATGCGACATGGAGACTTAGGGGCCTGTGCATCATCCAAAGACCTGCAGTGTTACACCAAGAACTGTGCTTAAATTGTACTTGGAATGCAAGGCGATCGCCTCCTTGAGGATGCGTGACTCTAAGTGTAAAAGGTGAAAAGGGATTAGAAGCAGAGTGTTTTTCTCAGTAGAGTTATGCTAGGGGAATGAGGTTACATCCATTGCATGGAGGAGTGTCTAGAAGTGTGTTCCTGAAACCTGTGGAGAGCTGAGGTAATCTGGCTCTCCCAAGGAAGAGTGCTGTGTGTTGCCTTTCTCTAGCTAACTCAGCAGTGTTCCAAAAGGCCTACGGGGCTGAAGTTTTCTGCTGCCCCTGAGGTTCTTGGCTCTACTCAGTATACTGGTACAGAAACAGGTCCTGAAGCAAGGTCCCTAGGAGTCTTGAAAAGCTTACTACAGTGAAACTAATGCAGAACACTGAAGAAGGCCTGATGGAGCTGCTCCATACCTCCCGTTTGGCAAGGCAAATCAGGGCCTACTTCGAGGCTAGGACTCACTACCTTTAAACTAAAGGAGAACAGCGATGAAGGACTCATGGAGCTGCTGCACGCCTCCCGTTTTGCCAGGTTAATCAGGGCTTTACTTCGAGGCTAGTGCTCCCCTTGACTTTCATGTTAGTTATAGAGCAGAGCAGGTGAGCTTCCAACTAGGATTTGGAAGCACAAGGTTTCTATCGGGAGAACTCATTTTCTTCGCAGAAGGAGGCAGGCAGTAACTAAAAGGACAGTAACAACAGTGCTTTTCAGGTAGCTTCCAGACTGCATGAGTGGAGCTTTCAAAATAGGAAAACAAGATTTGTGTCTCCGTCTCACATTTCCAGATTCACACGCAGCATAAGGAGATGCTGATGCTAACAAGTCAAAAGAGATTCACGCTACCCACTGGGGCTTTCCCAAATTCTAATTTTTTCGAGGTCTGCTTTTTGCGTGCAGCCAAGTGCCTAAACAAAGGATGCGACATGGAGACTTAGGGGCCTGTGCATCCTCCAAAGACCTGCAGTGTTACAAAAAGAACTGTGCTTAAATTGTACTTGGAATGCAAGGCGATCGCCTCCTTGAGGATGCGTGACTCTAAGTGTAAAAGGTGAAAAGGGATTAGAAGCAGAGTGTTTTTCTCAATAGAGTTCAGCTAGGGGAATGAGGTTACATCCATTGCATGGAGGAGTGTCTAGAAGTGTGTTCCTGAAACCTATGTAGAGCTGAGGTAATCTGGCTCTCCCAAGGAAGAGTGCCGTGTGTTGCCTTTCTCTAGCTAACCCTGCAGTGTTCCAAAAGGCCTACGGGGCTGAAGTTGTTAACTGCCCCTGAGGTTCTTGGCTCTACTCAGTATACTGGTACCGAAGCAGGTGCTGAAGCAAGGTCCCTAGGAGTCTTGAAAAGCTTACTACAGTGAAACTAAAGCAGAACACTGAAGAAGGCCTGATGGAGCTGCTCCATACCTCCCTTTTGGCAAGGCAATTCAGGGCCTTACTTCGAGGCTAAGGCTCACGTGGACTTTCACTTTAGGTATAGAGCAGAGCAGGGTGAGCTTCCAACTAGGAACTGGAAGCGCAAGGTTTCGTACGAGAAAACTCAATATCTTCTCAAAACCATGCAGGCAGTGACTAAAACCCCGGCAACAACAATGCTTTTCAGGTATAAAGGAGGCCGCATGAACAGAGCTTTCCAAATGGGCAAAGAAGCCTTGTGCCATCAGTCTCCAAATAGTAAGTTGGTACGCAGCATACACGCATGACCAGAGCTTCCCGACTCTAGGCAGTTTTCTGATTCCGATATGGGTGCTGAAGCAAGGTCTCTAGGAGTCTTGGAAAACATACTACCATTAAACTAAAGGAGAACAGCGATGAAGGCCTCATGGAGCTGCTGCACGCCTCCTCTTTCGCCAGGATAATCAGGGCATTACTTCGAGGCTAGTGCTCCCCTTGACTTTCACTTCAGTTATAGAGCAGAGCAGGTGAGCTTCCAACTAGGAACCGGAAGCACAAGGTTTCTTTCGGGAGAACTCATTTTCTACGCAGAAGCAGGCAGGCAGTAAGTAAAAGGACGGTAACAAGAGTGCTTTTCAAGTAGCTTCAAGACTGCATGAGTGGAGCTTTCAAAGTTGGAAAACAATCCTTCTGCCATCAGTCTCCCATTTCCAGATTGACACGCAGCATAAGGACATGTTGATGCTAACAAGTCAAAAAGATTCACGATACCCACTGGGGCTTTCCCTTATTCAACCTGTTTCTACGACCACTTTTCTGCATGCAGCCAAGTGCCTAAACAAAGGATGCGACATGGAGACATAGGGGCCTGTGCATCCTCCAAAGACCTGCAGTGTTACACCAAGAACTGTGCTTAAATTGTACTTGGAATGCAAGGCGATCGCCTCCTTGAGGATGCGTGACTCTTAGTGTAAAAGGTGAAAAGGGATTAGAAGCAGAGTGTTTTTCTCAATAGAGTTCAGCTATGGGAATGAGGTTACATCCATTGCATGGAGGAGTGTCTAGAAGTGTGTTCCTGAAACCTGTGGAGAGCTGAGGTAATCTGGCTCTCCCAAGGAAGAGTGCCGTGTGTTGCCTTTCTCTAGCTTACCCTGCAGTGTTCCAAAAGGCCTACGGGGCTGAAGTTGTTAACTGCCCCTGAGGTTCTTGGCTCTACTCAGTATACTGGTACCGAAACAGGTGCTGAAGCAAGGTCCCTAGGAGTCTTGAAAAGCTTACTACAGTGAAACTAAAGCAGAACACTGAAGAAGGCCTGATGGAGCTGCTCCATACCTCCCGTTTGGCAAGGCAAATCAGGGCCTACTTCGAGGCTAGGACTCACTACCGTTAAACTAAAGGAGAACAGCGATGAAGGCCTCATGGAGCTGCTGCACGCCTCCCGTTTTGCCAGGTTAATCAGGGCTTTACTTCGAGGCTAGTGCTCCCCTTGACTTTCACTTTAGTTATAGAGCAGAGCAGGTGAGCTTCCAACTAGGATTTGGAAGCACAAGGTTTCTATCGGGAGAACTCATTTTCTTCGCAGAAGCAGGCAGGCAGTAACTAAAAGGACAGTAACAACAGTGCTTTTCAGGTAGCTTCCAGACTGCATGAGTGGAGCTTTCAAAATAGGAAAACAAGATTTGTGTCATAGTCTCACATTTCCAGATTCACACGCAGCATAAGGAGATGTTGATGCTAACAAGTCAAAAGAGATTCACGGTACCCACTGGGGCTTTCCCTAATTCTAATTTTTTCTAGGTCCGATTTTTGCGTGCAGCCAAGTGCCTAAACAAAGGATGCGACATGGAGACTTAGGGGACTGTGAATCATCCAAAGACCTGCAGTGTTACACCAAGAACTGTGCTTAAATTGTACTTGGAATGCAAGGCGATCGCCTCCTTGAGGATGCGTGACTCTAAGTGTGAAAGGTGAAAAGGGATTAGAAGCAGAGTGTTTTTCTCAATAGAGTTCAGCTAGGGGAATGAGGTTACATCCATTGCATGGAGGAGTGTCTAGAAGTGTGTTCCTGAAACCTGTGTAGAGCTGAGGTAATCTGGCTCTCCCAAGGAAGAGTGCCGTGTGTTGCCTTTCTCTAGCTAACCCAGCAGTGTTCCAAAAGGCCTACGGGGCTGAAGTTTTTAGCTGCCCCTGAGGTTCTTGGCTCTACTCAGTATACTGGTACCGAAACAGGTGCTGAAGCAAGGTCCCTAGGAGTCTTGAAAAGCTTACTACAGTGAAACTAAAGCAGAACACTGAAGAAGGCCTGATGGAGCTGCTCCATACCTCCCGTTTGACAAGGCAATTCAGGGCCTTACTTCGAGGCTAAGGCTCACGTGGACTTTCACTTTAGGTATAGAGCAGAGCAGGGTGAGCTTCCAACTAGGAACTGGAAGCGCAAGGTTTCGTACGGGAAAACTCAATATCTTCTCAGAACCGTGCAGGCAGTGACTAAAACCCCGACAACAACAATGCTTTTCAGGTAACTTCGAGGCCGCATGAACGGAGCTTTCCTAATGGGAGAGGAAGGCTTGTGCCATCAGTCTCCAATTATTAGGTTGATACGCAGCATCCACGCAGGACCAGAGCTTCCTGTCTCTAGGCAGTTTTCTGATACCGAAACGTGTGCTGAAGCAAGGTTCCTAGGAGTCTTGGAAAGCTTACTACCGTTAAACTAAAGCAGAACTGCCATGAAGGCCTCATGGAGCTGCCTCATGCCTCCTGATTTGCAAGGATAATTAGGGCCTTACTTGGAGGTAACTGCTCACGTTGATTTTCACTTTTGGTATAGAGGAGAGCAGGGTGAGCTTCCAACTAGGAACTGGAAGGACAAGGTTTCTTTGGTGAAAATTCATTTTCTTCTCTGAGCCGGCAGTAACTAAGAGCCTGGTAACAGCAGTGCTTTTCAGGTAGTTTCAAGACTGCATGAGTGGTGCTTTCAAAGTTGGAAACAATCTTTGGGCCATCAGTCTGCCATTTCCAGATGACACGCAGCATAAGTACATGGTGATGCTAACAAGTCAAAAGAGATTCACGATACCCACTGGAGCTTTCCCTAATTCTAATTTTTTCTACGACCGCTTTTTTGCGTGCAGTCAAGTGCCTAAAGAAAGGATGCGCGAGGGCGATATAGGGGCCTGTGCTTCTTCCAAAGTCCTGCCGTGTTATACCAAGAACTGTGCTTAAATTGTACTTGGAATGCAAGCCGACCACCTCCTGAGGATGCGTGACTCTAAGTGTAATAGGGGAAAAGGGATTAAAAAGAGTGTTCTTCTCAAAAGAGTTCAACTAGGGGAATGAGGTTACATCCACTTAATGGAGGACAGTCTAGAAGTGTGTTCCTTAATCCTGTGTAGAGCTGAGGTAAACTGGCTCTCTCAAGGAAGAGTGCAGTGTGTTGCCTTTCTCTAGCCAACACTGGGGTGTCCAAAAAGGCCTACGGGGCTGAAGTTCCTTACCTGACCCTGAGCTTCCTGGCTTTACTCAGTATAATGGTAGCAGAACGGGTGTGCAACAAGGTCCCTAGGAGTGTGGAAAAGCTTACTACCGTGAAACTAAAGCAGAACACTGAAGAAGGCCTGATGGAGCTGCTCCATACCTCCCGTTTGGCAAGGCAAATCAGGGCCTACTTCGAGGCTAGGACTCACTACCGTTAAACTAAAGGAGAGCAGCGATGAAGGCCTCATGGAGCTGCTGCACGCCTCCCGTTTTGCCAGGTTAATCAGGGCTTTACTTCGAGGCTAGTGCTCCCCTTGACTTTCACTTTAGTTATAGAGCAGAGCAGGTGAGCTTCCAACTAGGATTTGGAAGCACAAGGTTTCTATCGGGAGAACTCATTTTCTTCGCATAAGCAGGCAGGCAGTAACTAAAAGGACAGTAACAACAGTGCTTTTCAGGTAGCTTCCAGACTGCATGAGTGGAGCTTTCAAAATAGGAAAACAAGATTTGTGTCTCAGTCTCACATTTCCAGATTCACACGCAGCATAAGGAGATGTTGATGCTAACAAGTCAAAAGAGATTCACGCTACCCACTGGGGCTTTCCCTAATTCTAATTTTTTCTAGGTCCGATTTTGCGTGCAGCCAAGTGCCTAAACAAAGGATGCGACATGGAGACTTAGGGGCCTGTGCATCATCCAAAGACCTGCAGTGTTACACCAAGAACTGTGCTTAAATTGTACTTGGAATGCAAGGCGATCGCCTCCTTGAGGATGCGTGACTCTAAGTGTAAAAGGTGAAAAGGGATTAGAAGCAGAGTGTTTTTCTCAGTAGAGTTATGCTAGGGGAATGAGGTTACATCCATTGCATGGAGGAGTGTCTAGAAGTGTGTTCCTGAAACCTGTGGAGAGCTGAGGTAATCTGGCTCTCCCAAGGAAGAGTGCTGTGTGTTGCCTTTCTCTAGCTAACCCAGCAGTGTTCCAAAAGGCCTACGGGGCTGAAGTTTTCAGCTGCCCCTGAGGTTCTTGGCTCTACTCAGTATACTGGTACCGAAACAGGTGCTGAAGCAAGGTCCCTAGGAGTCTTGAAAAGCTTACTACAGTGAAACTAAAGCAGAACACTGAAGAAGGCCTGATGGAGCTGCTCCATACCTCCCGTTTGGCAAGGCAAATCAGGGCCTACTTCGAGGCTAGGACTCACTACCGTTAAACTAAAGGAGAACAGCGATGAAGGACTCATGGAGCTGCTGCACGCCTCCCGTTTTGCCACGTTAATCAGGGCTTTACTTCGAGGCTAGTGCTCCCCTTGACTTTCATGTTAGTTATAGAGCAGAGCAGGTGAGCTTCCAACTAGGATTTGGAAGCACAAGGTTTCTATCGGGAGAACTCATTTTCTTCGCAGAAGGAGGCAGGCAGTAACTAAAAGGACAGTAACAACAGTGCTTTTCAGGTAGCTTCCAGACTGCATGAGTGGAGCTTTCAAAATAGGAAAACAAGATTTGTGTCTCAGTCTCACATTTCCAGATTCACACGCAGCATAAGGAGATGCTGATGCCTACAAGTCAAAAGAGATTCACGCTACCCACTGGGGCTTACCCAAATTCTAATTTTTTCGAGGTCTGCTTTTTGCGTGCAGCCAAGTGCCTAAACAAAGGATGCGACATGGAGACTTAGGGGCCTGTGCATCTTCCAAAGACCTGCAGTGTTACACCAAGAACTGTGCTTAAATTGTACTTGGAATGCAAGGCGATCGCCTCCTTGAGGATGCGTGACTCTAAGTGTAAAAGGTGAAAAGGGATTAGAAGCAGAGTGTTTTTCTCAATAGAGTTCAGCTAGGGGAATGAGGTTACATCCATTGCATGGAGGAGTGTCTAGAAGTGTGTTCCTGAAACCTGTGTAGAGCTGAGGTAATCTGGCTCTCCCAAGGAAGAGTGCCGTGTGTTGCCTTTCTCTAGCTAACCCTGCAGTGTTCCAAAAGGCCTACGGGGCTGAAGTTGTTAACTGCCCCTGAGGTTCTTGGCTCTACTCAGTATACTGGTACCGAAGCAGGTGCTGAAGCAAGGTCCCTAGGAGTCTTGAAAAGCTTACTACAGTGAAACTAAAGCAGAACACTGAAGAAGGCCTGATGGAGCTGCTCCATACATCCCTTTTGGCAAGGCAATTCAGGGCCTTACTTCGAGGCTAAGGCTCACGTGGACTTTCACTTTAGGTATAGAGCAGAGCAGGGTGAGCTTCCAACTAGGAACTGGAAGCTCAAGGTTTCGTACGAGAAAACTCAATATCTTCTCAAAACCATGCAGGCAGTGACTAAAACCCCGGCAACAACAATGCTTTTCAGGTATAAAGGAGGCCGCATGAACAGAGATTTCCAAATGGGCAAAGAAGCCTTGTGCCATCAGTCTCCAAATAGTAAGTTGGTACGCAGCATACACGCATGACCAGAGCTTCCCGACTCTAGGCAGTTTTCTGATTCCGATATGGGTGCTGAAGCAAGGTCTCTAGGAGTCTTGGAAAACATACTACCATTAAACTAAAGGAGAACAGCGATGAAGGCCTCATGGAGCTGCTGCAAGCCTCCTCTTTCGCCAGGATAATCAGGGCATTACTTAGAGGCTAGTGCTCCCCTTGACTTTCACTTCAGTTATAGAGCAGAGCAGGTCAGCTTCCAACTAGGAACCGGAAGCACAAGGTTTCTTTCGGGAGAACTCATTTTCTACGCAGAAGCAGGCAGGCAGTAAGTAAAAGGACGGTAACAAGAGTGCTTTTCAAGTAGCTTCAAGACTGCATGAGTGGAGCTTTCAAAGTTGGAAAACAATCTTTGTGCCATCAGTCTCCCATTTCCAGATTGACACGCAGCATAAGGACATGTTGATGCTAACAAGTCAAAAAGATTCACGATACCCACTGGGGCTTTCCCTTATTCAACCTGTTTCTACGACCACTTTTCTGCATGCAGCCAAGTGCCTAAACAAAGGATGCGACATGGAGACATAGGGGCCTGTGCATCCTCCAAAGACCTGCAGTGTTACACCAAGAACTGTGCTTAAATTGTACTTGGAATGCAAGGCGATCGCCTCCTTGAGGATGCGTGACTCTTAGTGTAAAAGGTGAAAAGGGATTAGAAGCAGAGTGTTTTTCTCAATAGAGTTCAGCTATGGGAATGAGGTTACATCCATTGCATGGAGGACAGTCTAGAAGTGTGTTCCTGAAACCTGTGTAGAGCTGAGGTAATCTGGCTCTCCCAAGGAAGAGTGCCGTGTGTTGCCTTTCTCTAGCTAACCCTGCAGTGTTCCAAAAGGCCTACGGGGCTGAAGTTGTTAACTGCCCCTGAGGTTCTTGGCTCTACTCAGTATACTGGTACCGAAACAGGTGCTGAAGCAAGGTCCCTAGGAGTCTTGAAAAGCTTACTACAGTGAAACTAAAGCAGAACACTGAAGAAGGCCTGATGGAGCTGCTCCATACCTCCCTTTTGGCAAGGCAATTCAGGGCCTTACTTCGAGGCTAAGGCTCACGTGGACTTTCACGTTAGGTATAGAGCAGAGCAGGGTGAGCTTCCAACTAGGAACTGGAAGCGCAAGGTTTCGTACGGGAAAACTCAATATCTTCTCAAAACCATGCAGGCAGTGACTAAAACCCCGGCAACAAGAATGCTTTTCAGGTATAAAGGAGGCCGCATGAACAGAGCTTTCCAAATGGGCAAAGAAGCCTTGTGCCATCAGTCTCCAAATAGTAAGTTGGTACGCAGCATACACGCATGACCAGAGCTTCCCGACTCTAGGCAGTTTTCTGATTCCGATATGGGTGCTGAAGCAAGGTCTCTAGGAGTCTTGGAAAACATACTACCATTAAACTAAAGGAGAACAGCGATGAAGGCCTCATGGAGCTGCTGCACGCCTCCTCTTTCGCCAGGATAATCAGGGCATTACTTCGAGGCTAGTGCTCCCCTTGACTTTCACTTCAGTTATAGAGCAGAGCAGGTGAGCTTCCAACTAGGAACCGGAAGCACAAGGTTTCTTTCGGGAGAACTCATTTTCTACGCAGAAGCAGGCAGGCAGTAAGTAAAAGGACGGTAACAAGAGTGCTTTTCAAGTAGCTTCAAGACTGCATGAGTGGAGCTTTCAAAGTTGGAAAACAATCTTTGTGCCATCAGTCTCCCATTTCCAGATTGACACGCAGCATAAGGACATGTTGATGCTAACAAGTCAAAAAGATTCACGATACCCACTGGGGCTTTCCCTTATTCAACCTGTTTCTACGACCACTTTTCTGCATGCAGCCAAGTGCCTAAACAAAGGATGCGACATGGAGACATAGGGGCCTGTGCATCCTCCAAAGACCTGCAGTGTTACACCAAGAACTGTGCTTAAATTGTACTTGGAATGCAAGGCGATCGCCTCCTTGAGGATGCGTGACTCTTAGTGTAAAAGGTGAAAAGGGATTAGAAGCAGAGTGTTTTTCTCAATAGAGTTCAGCTATGGGAATGAGGTTACATCCATTGCATGGAGGAGTGTCTAGAAGTGTGTTCCTGAAACCTGTGTAGAGCTGAGGTAATCTGGCTCTCCCAAGGAAGAGTGCCGTGTGTTGCCTTTCTCTAGCTAACCCAGCAGTGTTCCAAAAGGCCTACGGGGCTGAAGTTTTTAGCTGCCCCTGAGGTTCTTGGCTCTACTCAGTATACTGGTACCGAAACAGGTGCTGAAGCAAGGTCCCTAGGAGTCTTGAAAAGCTTACTACAGTGAAACTAAAGCAGAACACTGAAGAAGGCCTGATGGAGCTGCTCCATACCTCCCGTTTGACAAGGCAATTCAGGGCCTTACTTCGAGGCTAAGGCTCACGTGGACTTTCACTTTAGGTATAGAGCAGAGCAGGGTGAGCTTCCAACTAGGAACTGGAAGCGCAAGGTTTCGTACGGGAAAACTCAATATCTTCTCAGAACCGTGCAGGCAGTGACTAAAACCCCGACAACAACAATGCTTTTCAGGTAACTTCGAGGCCGCATGAACGGAGCTTTCCTAATGGGAGAGGAAGGCTTGTGCCATCAGTCTCCAATTATTAGGTTGATACGCAGCATCCACGCAGGACCAGAGCTTCCTGTCTCTAGGCAGTTTTCTGATACCGAAACGTGTGCTGAAGCAAGGTTCCTAGGAGTCTTGGAAAGCTTACTACCGTTAAACTAAAGCAGAACTGCCATGAAGGCCTCATGGAGCTGCCTCATGCCTCCTGATTTGCAAGGATAATTAGGGCCTTACTTGGAGGTAACTGCTCACGTTGATTTTCACTTTTGGTATAGAGGAGAGCAGGGTGAGCTTCCAACTAGGAACTGGAAGGACAAGGTTTCTTTGGTGAAAATTCATTTTCTTCTCTGAGCCGGCAGTAACTAAGAGCCTGGTAACAGCAGTGCTTTTCAGGTAGTTTCAAGACTGCATGAGTGGTGCTTTCAAAGTTGGAAACAATCTTTGGGCCATCAGTCTGCCATTTCCAGATGACACGCAGCATAAGTACATGGTGATGCTAACAAGTCAAAAGAGATTCACGATACCCACTGGAGCTTTCCCTAATTCTAATTTTTTCTACGACCGCTTTTTTGCGTGCAGTCAAGTGCCTAAAGAAAGGATGCGCGAGGGCGATATAGGGGCCTGTGCTTCTTCCAAAGTCCTGCCGTGTTATACCAAGAACTGTGCTTAAATTGTACTTGGAATGCAAGCCGACCACCTCCTGAGGATGCGTGACTCTAAGTGTAATAGGGGAAAAGGGATTAAAAAGAGTGTTCTTCTCAAAAGAGTTCAACTAGGGGAATGAGGTTACATCCACTTAATGGAGGACAGTCTAGAAGTGTGTTCCTTAATCCTGTGTAGAGCTGAGGTAAACTGGCTCTCTCAAGGAAGAGTGCAGTGTGTTGCCTTTCTCTAGCCAACACTGGGGTGTCCAAAAAGGCCTACGGGGCTGAAGTTCCTTACCTGACCCTGAGCTTCCTGGCTTTACTCAGTATAATGGTAGCAGAACGGGTGTGCAACAAGGTCCCTAGGAGTGTGGAAAAGCTTACTACCGTGAAACTAAAGCAGAACACTGAAGAAGGCCTGATGGAGCTGCTCCATACCTCCCGTTTGGCAAGGCAAATCAGGGCCTACTTCGAGGCTAGGACTCACTACCGTTAAACTAAAGGAGAGCAGCGATGAAGGCCTCATGGAGCTGCTGCACGCCTCCCGTTTTGCCAGGTTAATCAGGGCTTTACTTCGAGGCTAGTGCTCCCCTTGACTTTCACTTTAGTTATAGAGCAGAGCAGGTGAGCTTCCAACTAGGATTTGGAAGCACAAGGTTTCTATCGGGAGAACTCATTTTCTTCGCATAAGCAGGCAGGCAGTAACTAAAAGGACAGTAACAACAGTGCTTTTCAGGTAGCTTCCAGACTGCATGAGTGGAGCTTTCAAAATAGGAAAACAAGATTTGTGTCTCAGTCTCACATTTCCAGATTCACACGCAGCATAAGGAGATGTTGATGCTAACAAGTCAAAAGAGATTCACGCTACCCACTGGGGCTTTCCCTAATTCTAATTTTTTCTAGGTCCGATTTTGCGTGCAGCCAAGTGCCTAAACAAAGGATGCGACATGGAGACTTAGGGGCCTGTGCATCATCCAAAGACCTGCAGTGTTACACCAAGAACTGTGCTTAAATTGTACTTGGAATGCAAGGCGATCGCCTCCTTGAGGATGCGTGACTCTAAGTGTAAAAGGTGAAAAGGGATTAGAAGCAGAGTGTTTTTCTCAGTAGAGTTATGCTAGGGGAATGAGGTTACATCCATTGCATGGAGGAGTGTCTAGAAGTGTGTTCCTGAAACCTGTGGAGAGCTGAGGTAATCTGGCTCTCCCAAGGAAGAGTGCTGTGTGTTGCCTTTCTCTAGCTAACCCAGCAGTGTTCCAAAAGGCCTACGGGGCTGAAGTTTTCAGCTGCCCCTGAGGTTCTTGGCTCTACTCAGTATACTGGTACCGAAACAGGTGCTGAAGCAAGGTCCCTAGGAGTCTTGAAAAGCTTACTACAGTGAAACTAAAGCAGAACACTGAAGAAGGCCTGATGGAGCTGCTCCATACCTCCCGTTTGGCAAGGCAAATCAGGGCCTACTTCGAGGCTAGGACTCACTACCGTTAAACTAAAGGAGAACAGCGATGAAGGACTCATGGAGCTGCTGCACGCCTCCCGTTTTGCCACGTTAATCAGGGCTTTACTTCGAGGCTAGTGCTCCCCTTGACTTTCATGTTAGTTATAGAGCAGAGCAGGTGAGCTTCCAACTAGGATTTGGAAGCACAAGGTTTCTATCGGGAGAACTCATTTTCTTCGCAGAAGGAGGCAGGCAGTAACTAAAAGGACAGTAACAACAGTGCTTTTCAGGTAGCTTCCAGACTGCATGAGTGGAGCTTTCAAAATAGGAAAACAAGATTTGTGTCTCAGTCTCACATTTCCAGATTCACACGCAGCATAAGGAGATGCTGATGCCTACAAGTCAAAAGAGATTCACGCTACCCACTGGGGCTTACCCAAATTCTAATTTTTTCGAGGTCTGCTTTTTGCGTGCAGCCAAGTGCCTAAACAAAGGATGCGACATGGAGACTTAGGGGCCTGTGCATCTTCCAAAGACCTGCAGTGTTACACCAAGAACTGTGCTTAAATTGTACTTGGAATGCAAGGCGATCGCCTCCTTGAGGATGCGTGACTCTAAGTGTAAAAGGTGAAAAGGGATTAGAAGCAGAGTGTTTTTCTCAATAGAGTTCAGCTAGGGGAATGAGGTTACATCCATTGCATGGAGGAGTGTCTAGAAGTGTGTTCCTGAAACCTGTGTAGAGCTGAGGTAATCTGGCTCTCCCAAGGAAGAGTGCCGTGTGTTGCCTTTCTCTAGCTAACCCTGCAGTGTTCCAAAAGGCCTACGGTGCTGAAGTTGTTAACTGCCCCTGAGGTTCTTGGCTCTACTCAGTATACTGGTACCGAAGCAGGTGCTGAAGCAAGGTCCCTAGGAGTCTTGAAAAGCTTACTACAGTGAAACTAAAGCAGAACACTGAAGAAGGCCTGATGGAGCTGCTCCATACATCCCTTTTGGCAAGGCAATTCAGGGCCTTACTTCGAGGCTAAGGCTCACGTGGACTTTCACTTTAGGTATAGAGCAGAGCAGGGTGAGCTTCCAACTAGGAACTGGAAGCTCAAGGTTTCGTACGAGAAAACTCAATATCTTCTCAAAACCATGCAGGCAGTGACTAAAACCCCGGCAACAACAATGCTTTTCAGGTATAAAAGAGGCCGCATGAACAGAGATTTCCAAATGGGCAAAGAAGCCTTGTGCCATCAGTCTCCAAATAGTAAGTTGGTACGCAGCATACACGCATGACCAGAGCTTCCCGACTCTAGGCAGTTTTCTGATTCCGATATGGGTGCTGAAGCAAGGTCTCTAGGAGTCTTGGAAAACATACTACCATTAAACTAAAGGAGAACAGCGATGAAGGCCTCATGGAGCTGCTGCAAGCCTCCTCTTTCGCCAGGATAATCAGGGCATTACTTAGAGGCTAGTGCTCCCCTTGACTTTCACTTCAGTTATAGAGCAGAGCAGGTCAGCTTCCAACTAGGAACCGGAAGCACAAGGTTTCTTTCGGGAGAACTCATTTTCTACGCAGAAGCAGGCAGGCAGTAAGTAAAAGGACGGTAACAAGAGTGCTTTTCAAGTAGCTTCAAGACTGCATGAGTGGAGCTTTCAAAGTTGGAAAACAATCTTTGTGCCATCAGTCTCCCATTTCCAGATTGACACGCAGCATAAGGACATGTTGATGCTAACAAGTCAAAAAGATTCACGATACCCACTGGGGCTTTCCCTTATTCAACCTGTTTCTACGACCACTTTTCTGCATGCAGCCAAGTGCCTAAACAAAGGATGCGACATGGAGACATAGGGGCCTGTGCATCCTCCAAAGACCTGCAGTGTTACACCAAGAACTGTGCTTAAATTGTACTTGGAATGCAAGGCGATCGCCTCCTTGAGGATGCGTGACTCTTAGTGTAAAAGGTGAAAAGGGATTAGAAGCAGAGTGTTTTTCTCAATAGAGTTCAGCTATGGGAATGAGGTTACATCCATTGCATGGAGGACAGTCTAGAAGTGTGTTCCTGAAACCTGTGTAGAGCTGAGGTAATCTGGCTCTCCCAAGGAAGAGTGCCGTGTGTTGCCTTTCTCTAGCTAACCCTGCAGTGTTCCAAAAGGCCTACGGGGCTGAAGTTGTTAACTGCCCCTGAGGTTCTTGGCTCTACTCAGTATACTGGTACCGAAACAGGTGCTGAAGCAAGGTCCCTAGGAGTCTTGAAAAGCTTACTACAGTGAAACTAAAGCAGAACACTGAAGAAGGCCTGATGGAGCTGCTCCATACCTCCCTTTTGGCAAGGCAATTCAGGGCCTTACTTCGAGGCTAAGGCTCACGTGGACTTTCACGTTAGGTATAGAGCAGAGCAGGGTGAGCTTCCAACTAGGAACTGGAAGCGCAAGGTTTCGTACGGGAAAACTCAATATCTTCTCAAAACCATGCAGGCAGTGACTAAAACCCCGGCAACAAGAATGCTTTTCAGGTATAAAGGAGGCCGCATGAACAGAGCTTTCCAAATGGGCAAAGAAGCCTTGTGCCATCAGTCTCCAAATAGTAAGTTGGTACGCAGCATACACGCATGACCAGAGCTTCCCGACTCTAGGCAGTTTTCTGATTCCGATATGGGTGCTGAAGCAAGGTCTCTAGGAGTCTTGGAAAACATACTACCATTAAACTAAAGGAGAACAGCGATGAAGGCCTCATGGAGCTGCTGCACGCCTCCTCTTTCGCCAGGATAATCAGGGCATTACTTCGAGGCTAGTGCTCCCCTTGACTTTCACTTCAGTTATAGAGCAGAGCAGGTGAGCTTCCAACTAGGAACCGGAAGCACAAGGTTTCTTTCGGGAGAACTCATTTTCTACGCAGAAGCAGGCAGGCAGTAAGTAAAAGGACGGTAACAAGAGTGCTTTTCAAGTAGCTTCAAGACTGCATGAGTGGAGCTTTCAAAGTTGGAAAACAATCTTTGTGCCATCAGTCTCCCATTTCCAGATTGACACGCAGCATAAG
This sequence comes from Balaenoptera physalus, assembly GCF_965194825.1. Lineage (NCBI taxonomy): Eukaryota > Metazoa > Chordata > Mammalia > Artiodactyla > Balaenopteridae > Balaenoptera > Balaenoptera physalus. The sequence goes on along the minus strand of NW_028125600.1, from coordinate 15,351 downwards.
GACATGTTGATGCTAACAAGTCAAAAAGATTCACGATACCCACTGGGGCTTTCCCTTATTCAACCTGTTTCTACGACCACTTTTCTGCATGCAGCCAAGTGCCTAAACAAAGGATGCGACATGGAGACATAGGGGCCTGTGCATCCTCCAAAGACCTGCAGTGTTACACCAAGAACTGTGCTTAAATTGTACTTGGAATGCAAGGCGATCGCCTCCTTGAGGATGCGTGACTCTTAGTGTAAAAGGTGAAAAGGGATTAGAAGCAGAGTGTTTTTCTCAATAGAGTTCAGCTATGGGAATGAGGTTACATCCATTGCATGGAGGAGTGTCTAGAAGTGTGTTCCTGAAACCTGTGTAGAGCTGAGGTAATCTGGCTCTCCCAAGGAAGAGTGCCGTGTGTTGCCTTTCTCTAGCTAACCCAGCAGTGTTCCAAAAGGCCTACGGGGCTGAAGTTTTTAGCTGCCCCTGAGGTTCTTGGCTCTACTCAGTATACTGGTACCGAAACAGGTGCTGAAGCAAGGTCCCTAGGAGTCTTGAAAAGCTTACTACAGTGAAACTAAAGCAGAACACTGAAGAAGGCCTGATGGAGCTGCTCCATACCTCCCGTTTGACAAGGCAATTCAGGGCCTTACTTCGAGGCTAAGGCTCACGTGGACTTTCACTTTAGGTATAGAGCAGAGCAGGGTGAGCTTCCAACTAGGAACTGGAAGCGCAAGGTTTCGTACGGGAAAACTCAATATCTTCTCAGAACCGTGCAGGCAGTGACTAAAACCCCGACAACAACAATGCTTTTCAGGTAACTTCGAGGCCGCATGAACGGAGCTTTCCTAATGGGAGAGGAAGGCTTGTGCCATCAGTCTCCAATTATTAGGTTGATACGCAGCATCCACGCAGGACCAGAGCTTCCTGTCTCTAGGCAGTTTTCTGATACCGAAACGTGTGCTGAAGCAAGGTTCCTAGGAGTCTTGGAAAGCTTACTACCGTTAAACTAAAGCAGAACTGCCATGAAGGCCTCATGGAGCTGCCTCATGCCTCCTGATTTGCAAGGATAATTAGGGCCTTACTTGGAGGTAACTGCTCACGTTGATTTTCACTTTTGGTATAGAGGAGAGCAGGGTGAGCTTCCAACTAGGAACTGGAAGGACAAGGTTTCTTTGGTGAAAATTCATTTTCTTCTCTGAGCCGGCAGTAACTAAGAGCCTGGTAACAGCAGTGCTTTTCAGGTAGTTTCAAGACTGCATGAGTGGTGCTTTCAAAGTTGGAAACAATCTTTGGGCCATCAGTCTGCCATTTCCAGATGACACGCAGCATAAGTACATGGTGATGCTAACAAGTCAAAAGAGATTCACGATACCCACTGGAGCTTTCCCTAATTCTAATTTTTTCTACGACCGCTTTTTTGCGTGCAGTCAAGTGCCTAAAGAAAGGATGCGCGAGGGCGATATAGGGGCCTGTGCTTCTTCCAAAGTCCTGCCGTGTTATACCAAGAACTGTGCTTAAATTGTACTTGGAATGCAAGCCGACCACCTCCTGAGGATGCGTGACTCTAAGTGTAATAGGGGAAAAGGGATTAAAAAGAGTGTTCTTCTCAAAAGAGTTCAACTAGGGGAATGAGGTTACATCCACTTAATGGAGGACAGTCTAGAAGTGTGTTCCTTAATCCTGTGTAGAGCTGAGGTAAACTGGCTCTCTCAAGGAAGAGTGCAGTGTGTTGCCTTTCTCTAGCCAACACTGGGGTGTCCAAAAAGGCCTACGGGGCTGAAGTTCCTTACCTGACCCTGAGCTTCCTGGCTTTACTCAGTATAATGGTAGCAGAACGGGTGTGCAACAAGGTCCCTAGGAGTGTGGAAAAGCTTACTACCGTGAAACTAAAGCAGAACACTGAAGAAGGCCTGATGGAGCTGCTCCATACCTCCCGTTTGGCAAGGCAAATCAGGGCCTACTTCGAGGCTAGGACTCACTACCGTTAAACTAAAGGAGAGCAGCGATGAAGGCCTCATGGAGCTGCTGCACGCCTCCCGTTTTGCCAGGTTAATCAGGGCTTTACTTCGAGGCTAGTGCTCCCCTTGACTTTCACTTTAGTTATAGAGCAGAGCAGGTGAGCTTCCAACTAGGATTTGGAAGCACAAGGTTTCTATCGGGAGAACTCATTTTCTTCGCATAAGCAGGCAGGCAGTAACTAAAAGGACAGTAACAACAGTGCTTTTCAGGTAGCTTCCAGACTGCATGAGTGGAGCTTTCAAAATAGGAAAACAAGATTTGTGTCTCAGTCTCACATTTCCAGATTCACACGCAGCATAAGGAGATGTTGATGCTAACAAGTCAAAAGAGATTCACGCTACCCACTGGGGCTTTCCCTAATTCTAATTTTTTCTAGGTCCGATTTTGCGTGCAGCCAAGTGCCTAAACAAAGGATGCGACATGGAGACTTAGGGGCCTGTGCATCATCCAAAGACCTGCAGTGTTACACCAAGAACTGTGCTTAAATTGTACTTGGAATGCAAGGCGATCGCCTCCTTGAGGATGCGTGACTCTAAGTGTAAAAGGTGAAAAGGGATTAGAAGCAGAGTGTTTTTCTCAGTAGAGTTATGCTAGGGGAATGAGGTTACATCCATTGCATGGAGGAGTGTCTAGAAGTGTGTTCCTGAAACCTGTGGAGAGCTGAGGTAATCTGGCTCTCCCAAGGAAGAGTGCTGTGTGTTGCCTTTCTCTAGCTAACCCAGCAGTGTTCCAAAAGGCCTACGGGGCTGAAGTTTTCAGCTGCCCCTGAGGTTCTTGGCTCTACTCAGTATACTGGTACCGAAACAGGTGCTGAAGCAAGGTCCCTAGGAGTCTTGAAAAGCTTACTACAGTGAAACTAAAGCAGAACACTGAAGAAGGCCTGATGGAGCTGCTCCATACCTCCCGTTTGGCAAGGCAAATCAGGGCCTACTTCGAGGCTAGGACTCACTACCGTTAAACTAAAGGAGAACAGCGATGAAGGACTCATGGAGCTGCTGCACGCCTCCCGTTTTGCCACGTTAATCAGGGCTTTACTTCGAGGCTAGTGCTCCCCTTGACTTTCATGTTAGTTATAGAGCAGAGCAGGTGAGCTTCCAACTAGGATTTGGAAGCACAAGGTTTCTATCGGGAGAACTCATTTTCTTCGCAGAAGGAGGCAGGCAGTAACTAAAAGGACAGTAACAACAGTGCTTTTCAGGTAGCTTCCAGACTGCATGAGTGGAGCTTTCAAAATAGGAAAACAAGATTTGTGTCTCAGTCTCACATTTCCAGATTCACACGCAGCATAAGGAGATGCTGATGCCTACAAGTCAAAAGAGATTCACGCTACCCACTGGGGCTTACCCAAATTCTAATTTTTTCGAGGTCTGCTTTTTGCGTGCAGCCAAGTGCCTAAACAAAGGATGCGACATGGAGACTTAGGGGCCTGTGCATCTTCCAAAGACCTGCAGTGTTACACCAAGAACTGTGCTTAAATTGTACTTGGAATGCAAGGCGATCGCCTCCTTGAGGATGCGTGACTCTAAGTGTAAAAGGTGAAAAGGGATTAGAAGCAGAGTGTTTTTCTCAATAGAGTTCAGCTAGGGGAATGAGGTTACATCCATTGCATGGAGGAGTGTCTAGAAGTGTGTTCCTGAAACCTGTGTAGAGCTGAGGTAATCTGGCTCTCCCAAGGAAGAGTGCCGTGTGTTGCCTTTCTCTAGCTAACCCTGCAGTGTTCCAAAAGGCCTACGGGGCTGAAGTTGTTAACTGCCCCTGAGGTTCTTGGCTCTACTCAGTATACTGGTACCGAAGCAGGTGCTGAAGCAAGGTCCCTAGGAGTCTTGAAAAGCTTACTACAGTGAAACTAAAGCAGAACACTGAAGAAGGCCTGATGGAGCTGCTCCATACATCCCTTTTGGCAAGGCAATTCAGGGCCTTACTTCGAGGCTAAGGCTCACGTGGACTTTCACTTTAGGTATAGAGCAGAGCAGGGTGAGCTTCCAACTAGGAACTGGAAGCTCAAGGTTTCGTACGAGAAAACTCAATATCTTCTCAAAACCATGCAGGCAGTGACTAAAACCCCGGCAACAACAATGCTTTTCAGGTATAAAGGAGGCCGCATGAACAGAGATTTCCAAATGGGCAAAGAAGCCTTGTGCCATCAGTCTCCAAATAGTAAGTTGGTACGCAGCATACACGCATGACCAGAGCTTCCCGACTCTAGGCAGTTTTCTGATTCCGATATGGGTGCTGAAGCAAGGTCTCTAGGAGTCTTGGAAAACATACTACCATTAAACTAAAGGAGAACAGCGATGAAGGCCTCATGGAGCTGCTGCAAGCCTCCTCTTTCGCCAGGATAATCAGGGCATTACTTAGAGGCTAGTGCTCCCCTTGACTTTCACTTCAGTTATAGAGCAGAGCAGGTCAGCTTCCAACTAGGAACCGGAAGCACAAGGTTTCTTTCGGGAGAACTCATTTTCTACGCAGAAGCAGGCAGGCAGTAAGTAAAAGGACGGTAACAAGAGTGCTTTTCAAGTAGCTTCAAGACTGCATGAGTGGAGCTTTCAAAGTTGGAAAACAATCTTTGTGCCATCAGTCTCCCATTTCCAGATTGACACGCAGCATAAGGACATGTTGATGCTAACAAGTCAAAAAGATTCACGATACCCACTGGGGCTTTCCCTTATTCAACCTGTTTCTACGACCACTTTTCTGCATGCAGCCAAGTGCCTAAACAAAGGATGCGACATGGAGACATAGGAGCCTGTGCATCCTCCAAAGACCTGCAGTGTTACACCAAGAACTGTGCTTAAATTGTACTTGGAATGCAAGGCGATCGCCTCCTTGAGGATGCGTGACTCTTAGTGTAAAAGGTGAAAAGGGATTAGAAGCAGAGTGTTTTTCTCAATAGAGTTCAGCTATGGGAATGAGGTTACATCCATTGCATGGAGGACAGTCTAGAAGTGTGTTCCTGAAACCTGTGTAGAGCTGAGGTAATCTGGCTCTCCCAAGGAAGAGTGCCGTGTGTTGCCTTTCTCTAGCTAACCCTGCAGTGTTCCAAAAGGCCTACGGGGCTGAAGTTGTTAACTGCCCCTGAGGTTCTTGGCTCTACTCAGTATACTGGTACCGAAACAGGTGCTGAAGCAAGGTCCCTAGGAGTCTTGAAAAGCTTACTACAGTGAAACTAAAGCAGAACACTGAAGAAGGCCTGATGGAGCTGCTCCATACCTCCCTTTTGGCAAGGCAATTCAGGGCCTTACTTCGAGGCTAAGGCTCACGTGGACTTTCACGTTAGGTATAGAGCAGAGCAGGGTGAGCTTCCAACTAGGAACTGGAAGCGCAAGGTTTCGTACGGGAAAACTCAATATCTTCTCAAAACCATGCAGGCAGTGACTAAAACCCCGGCAACAACAATGCTTTTCAGGTATAAAGGAGGCCGCATGAACAGAGCTTTCCAAATGGGCAAAGAAGCCTTGTGCCATCAGTCTCCAAATAGTAAGTTGGTACGCAGCATACACGCATGACCACAGCTTCCCGACTCTAGGCAGTTTTCTGATTCCGATATGGGTGCTGAAGCAAGGTCTCTAGGAGTCTTGGAAAACATACTACCATTAAACTAAAGGAGAACAGCGATGAAGGCCTCATGGAGCTGCTGCACGCCTCCTCTTTCACCAGGATAATCAGGGCATTACTTCGAGGCTAGTGCTCCCCTTGACTTTCACTTCAGTTATAGAGCAGAGCAGGTGAGCTTCCAACTAGGAACCGGAAGCACAAGGTTTCTTTCGGGAGAACTCATTTTCTACGCAGAAGCAGGCAGGCAGTAAGTAAAAGGACGGTAACAAGAGTGCTTTTCAAGTAGCTTCAAGACTGCATGAGTGGAGCTTTCAAAGTTGGAAAACAATCTTTGTGCCATCAGTCTCCCATTTCCAGATTGACACGCAGCATAAGGACATGTTGATGCTAACAAGTCAAAAAGATTCACGATACCCACTGGGGCTTTCCCTTATTCAACCTGTTTCTACGACCACTTTTCTGCATGCAGCCAAGTGCCTAAACAAAGGATGCGACATGGAGACATAGGGGCCTGTGCATCCTCCAAAGACCTGCAGTGTTACACCAAGAACTGTGCTTAAATTGTACTAGGAATGCAAGGCGATCGCCTCCTTGAGGATGCGTGACTCTTAGTGTAAAAGGTGAAAAGGGATTAGAAGCAGAGTGTTTTTCTCAATAGAGTTCAGCTATGGGAATGAGGTTACATCCATTGCATGGAGGAGTGTCTAGAAGTGTGTTCCTGAAACCTGTGGAGAGCTGAGGTAATCTGGCTCTCCCAAGGAAGAGTGCCGTGTGTTGCCTTTCTCTAGCTAACCCAGCAGTGTTCCAAAAGGCCTACGGGGCTGAAGTTGTTAACTGCCCCTGAGGTTCTTGGCTCTACTCAGTATACTGGTACCGAAACAGGTGCTGAAGCAAGGTCCCTAGGAGTCTTGAAAAGCTTACTACAGTGAAACTAAAGCAGAACACTGAAGAAGGCCTGATGGAGCTACTCCATACCTCCCGTTTGGCAAGGCAAATCAGGGCCTACTTCGAGGCTAGGACTCACTACCGTTAAACTAAAGGAGAACAGCGATGAAGGCCTCATGGAGCTGCTGCACGCCTCCCGTTTTGCCAGGTTAATCAGGGCTTTACTTCGAGGCTAGTGCTCCCCTTGACTTTCACTTTAGTTATAGAGCAGAGCAGGTGAGCTTCCAACTAGGATTTGGAAGCACAAGGTTTCTATCGGGAGAACTCATTTTCTTCGCAGAAGGAGGCAGGCAGTAACTAAAAGGACAGTAACAACAGTGCTTTTCAGGTAGCTTCCAGACTGCATGAGTGGAGCTTTCAAAATAGGAAAACAAGATTTGTGTCTCAGTCTCACATTTCCAGATTCACACGCAGCATAAGGAGATGCTGATGCCTACAAGTCAAAAGAGATTCACGCTACCCACTGGGGCTTACCCAAATTCTAATTTTTTCGAGGTCTGCTTTTTGCGTGCAGCCAAGTGCCTAAACAAAGGATGCGACATGGAGACTTAGGGGCCTGTGCATCTTCCAAAGACCTGCAGTGTTACACCAAGAACTGTGCTTAAATTGTACTTGGAATGCAAGGCGATCGCCTCCTTGAGGATGCGTGACTCTAAGTGTAAAAGGTGAAAAGGGATTAGAAGCAGAGTGTTTTTCTCAATAGAGTTCAGCTAGGGGAATGAGGTTACATCCATTGCATGGAGGAGTGTCTAGAAGTGTGTTCCTGAAACCTATGTAGAGCTGAGGTAATCTGGCTCTCCCAAGGAAGAGTGCCGTGTGTTGCCTTTCTCTAGCTAACCCTGCAGTGTTCCAAAAGGCCTACGGGGCTGAAGTTGTTAACTGCCCCTGAGGTTCTTGGCTCTACTCAGTATACTGGTACCGAAGCAGGTGCTGAAGCAAGGTCCCTAGGAGTCTTGAAAAGCTTACTACAGTGAAACTAAAGCAGAACACTGAAGAAGGCCTGATGGAGCTGCTCCATACATCCCTTTTGGCAAGGCAATTCAGGGCCTTACTTCGAGGCTAAGGCTCACGTGGACTTTCACTTTAGGTATAGAGCAGAGCAGGGTGAGCTTCCAACTAGGAACTGGAAGCTCAAGGTTTCGTACGAGAAAACTCAATATCTTCTCAAAACCATGCAGGCAGTGACTAAAACCCCGGCAACAACAATGCTTTTCAGGTATAAAGGAGGCCGCATGAACAGAGATTTCCAAATGGGCAAAGAAGCCTTGTGCCATCAGTCTCCAAATAGTAAGTTGGTACGCAGCATACACGCATGACCAGAGCTTCCCGACTCTAGGCAGTTTTCTGATTCCGATATGGGTGCTGAAGCAAGGTCTCTAGGAGTCTTGGAAAACATACTACCATTAAACTAAAGGAGAACAGCGATGAAGGCCTCATGGAGCTGCTGCAAGCCTCCTCTTTCGCCAGGATAATCAGGGCATTACTTAGAGGCTAGTGCTCCCCTTGACTTTCACTTCAGTTATAGAGCAGAGCAGGTGAGCTTCCAACTAGGAACCGGAAGCACAAGGTTTCTTTCGGGAGAACTCATTTTCTACGCAGAAGCAGGCAGGCAGTAAGTAAAAGGACGGTAACAAGAGTGCTTTTCAAGTAGCTTCAAGACTGCATGAGTGGAGCTTTCAAAGTTGGAAAACAATCTTTGTGCCATCAGTCTCCCATTTCCAGATTGACACGCAGCATAAGGACATGTTGATGCTAACAAGTCAAAAAGATTCACGATACCCACTGGGGCTTTCCCTTATTCAACCTGTTTCTACGACCACTTTTCTGCATGCAGCCAAGTGCCTAAACAAAGGATGCGACATGGAGACATAGGGGCCTGTGCATCCTCCAAAGACCTGCAGTGTTACACCAAGAACTGTGCTTAAATTGTACTTGGAATGCAAGGCGATCGCCTCCTTGAGGATGCGTGACTCTTAGTGTAAAAGGTGAAAAGGGATTAGAAGCAGAGTGTTTTTCTCAATAGAGTTCAGCTATGGGAATGAGGTTACATCCATTGCATGGAGGACAGTCTAGAAGTGTGTTCCTGAAACCTGTGTAGAGCTGAGGTAATCTGGCTCTCCCAAGGAAGAGTGCCGTGTGTTGCCTTTCTCTAGCTAACCCTGCAGTGTTCCAAAAGGCCTACGGGGCTGAAGTTGTTAACTGCCCCTGAGGTTCTTGGCTCTACTCAGTATACTGGTACCGAAACAGGTGCTGAAGCAAGGTCCCTAGGAGTTTTGAAAAGCTTACTACAGTGAAACTAAAGCAGAACACTGAAGAAGGCCTGATGGAGCTGCTCCATACCTCCCTTTTGGCAAGGCAATTCAGGGCCTTACTTCGAGGCTAAGGCTCACGTGGACTTTCACGTTAGGTATAGAGCAGAGCAGGGTGAGCTTCCAACTAGGAACTGGAAGCGCAAGGTTTCGTACGGGAAAACTCAATATCTTCTCAAAACCATGCAGGCAGTGACTAAAACCCCGGCAACAACAATGCTTTTCAGGTATAAAGGAGGCCGCATGAACAGAGCTTTCCAAATGGGCAAAGAAGCCTTGTGCCATCAGTCTCCAAATAGTAAGTTGGTACGCAGCATACACGCATGACCAGAGCTTCCCGACTCTAGGCAGTTTTCTGATTCCGATATGGGTGCTGAAGCAAGGTCTCTAGGAGTCTTGGAAAACATACTACCATTAAACTAAAGGAGAACAGCGATGAAGGCCTCATGGAGCTGCTGCACGCCTCCTCTTTCACCAGGATAATCAGGGCATTACTTCGAGGCTAGTGCTCCCCTTGACTTTCACTTCAGTTATAGAGCAGAGCAGGTGAGCTTCCAACTAGGAACCGGAAGCACAAGGTTTCTTTCGGGAGAACTCATTTTCTACGCAGAAGCAGGCAGGCAGTAAGTAAAAGGACGGTAACAAGAGTGCTTTTCAAGTAGCTTCAAGACTGCATGAGTGGAGCTTTCAAAGTTGGAAAACAATCTTTGTGCCATCAGTCTCCCATTTCCAGATTGACACGCAGCATAAGGACATGTTGATGCTAACAAGTCAAAAAGATTCACGATACCCACTGGGGCTTTCCCTTATTCAACCTGTTTCTACGACCACTTTTCTGCATGCAGCCAAGTGCCTAAACAAAGGATGCGACATGGAGACATAGGGGCCTGTGCATCCTCCAAAGACCTGCAGTGTTACACCAAGAACTGTGCTTAAATTGTACTTGGAATGCAAGGCGATCGCCTCCTTGAGGATGCGTGACTCTTAGTGTAAAAGGTGAAAAGGGATTAGAAGCAGAGTGTTTTTCTCAATAGAGTTCAGCTATGGGAATGAGGTTACATCCATTGCATGGAGGAGTGTCTAGAAGTGTGTTCCTGAAACCTGTGGAGAGCTGAGGTAATCTGGCTCTCCCAAGGAAGAGTGCCGTGTGTTGCCTTTCTCTAGCTAACCCAGCAGTGTTCCAAAAGGCCTACGGGGCTGAAGTTGTTAACTGCCCCTGAGGTTCTTGGCTCTACTCAGTATACTGGTACCGAAACAGGTGCTGAAGCAAGGTCCCTAGGAGTCTTGAAAAGCTTACTACAGTGAAACTAAAGCAGAACACTGAAGAAGGCCTGATGGAGCTACTCCATACCTCCCGTTTGGCAAGGCAAATCAGGGCCTACTTCGAGGCTAGGACTCACTACCGTTAAACTAAAGGAGAACAGCGATGAAGGCCTCATGGAGCTGCTGCACGCCTCCCGTTTTGCCAGGTTAATCAGGGCTTTACTTCGAGGCTAGTGCTCCCCTTGACTTTCACTTTAGTTATAGAGCAGAGCAGGTGAGCTTCCAACTAGGATTTGGAAGCATAAGGTTTCTATCGGGAGAACTCATTTTCTTCGCAGAAGCAGGCAGGCAGTAACTAAAAGGACAGTAACAACAGTGCTTTTCAGGTAGCTTCCAGACTGCATGAGTGGAGCTTTCAAAATAGGAAAACAAGATTTGTGTCTCAGTCTCACATTTCCAGATTCACACGCAGCATAAGGAGATGTTGATGCTAACAAGTCAAAAGAGATTCACGCTACCCACTGGGGCTTTCCCTAATTCTAATTTTTTCTAGGTCCGATTTTTGCGTGCAGCCAAGTGCCTAAACAAAGGATGCGACATGGAGACTTAGGGGCCTGTGCATCATCCAAAGACCTGCAGTGTTACACCAAGAACTGTGCTTAAATTGTACTTGGAATGCAAGGCGATCGCCTCCTTGAGGATGCGTGACTCTAAGTGTAAAAGGTGAAAAGGGATTAGAAGCAGAGTGTTTTTCTCAATAGAGTTCAGCTAGGGGAATGAGGTTACATCCATTGCATGGAGGAGTGTCTAGAAGTGTGTTCCTGAAACCTATGTAGAGCTGAGGTAATCTGGCTCTCCCAAGGAAGAGTGCCGTGTGTTGCCTTTCTCTAGCTAACCCTGCAGTGTTCCAAAAGGCCTACGGGGCTGAAGTTGTTAACTGCCCCTGAGGTTCTTGGCTCTACTCAGTATACTGGTACCGAAGCAGGTGCTGAAGCAAGGTCCCTAGGAGTCTTGAAAAGCTTACTACAGTGAAACTAAAGCAGAACACTGAAGAAGGCCTGATGGAGCTGCTCCATACCTCCCTTTTGGCAAGGCAATTCAGGGCCTTACTTCGAGGCTAAGGCTCACGTGGACTTTCACTTTAGGTATAGAGCAGAGCAGGGTGAGCTTCCAACTAGGAACTGGAAGCGCAAGGTTTCGTACGAGAAAACTCAATATCTTCTCAAAACCATGCAGGCAGTGACTAAAACCCCGGCAACAACAATGCTTTTCAGGTATAAAGGAGGCCGCATGAACAGAGCTTTCCAAATGGGCAAAGAAGCCTTGTGCCATCAGTCTCCAAATAGTAAGTTGGTACGCAGCATACACGCATGACCAGAGCTTCCCGACTCTAGGCAGTTTTCTGATTCTGATATGGGTGCTGAAGCAAGGTCTCTAGGAGTCTTGGAAAACATACTACCATTAAACTAAAGGAGAACAGCGATGAAGGCCTCATGGAGCTGCTGCACGCCTCCTCTTTCGCCAGGATAATCAGGGCATTACTTCGAGGCTAGTGCTCCCCTTGACTTTCACTTCAGTTATAGAGCAGAGCAGGTGAGCTTCCAACTAGGAACCGGAAGCACAAGGTTTCTTTCGGGAGAACTCATTTTCTACGCAGAAGCAGGCAGGCAGTAAGTAAAAGGACGGTAACAAGAGTGCTTTTCAAGTAGCTTCAAGACTGCATGAGTGGAGCTTTCAAAGTTGGAAAACAATCTTTCTGCCATCAGTCTCCCATTTCCAGATTGACACGCAGCATAAGGACATGTTGATGCTAACAAGTCAAAAAGATTCACGATACCCACTGGGGCTTTCCCTTATTCAACCTGTTTCTACGACCACTTTTCTGCATGCAGCCAAGTGCCTAAACAAAGGATGCGACATGGAGACATAGGGGCCTGTGCATCCTCCAACGACCTGCAGTGTTACACCAAGAACTGTGCTTAAATTGTACTTGGAATGCAAGGCGATCGCCTCCTTGAGGATGCGTGACTCTTAGTGTAAAAGGTGAAAAGGGATTAGAAGCAGAGTGTTTTTCTCAATAGAGTTCAGCTATGGGAATGAGGTTACATCCATTGCATGGAGGAGTGTCTAGAAGTGTGTTCCTGAAACCTGTGTAGAGCTGAGGTAATCTGGCTCTCCCAAGGAAGAGTGCCGTGTGTTGCCTTTCTCTAGCTTACCCTGCAGTGTTCCAAAAGGCCTACGGGGCTGAAGTTTTTAGCTGCCCCTGAGGTTCTTGGCTCTACTCAGTATACTGGTACCGAAACAGGTGCTGAAGCAAGGTCCCTAGGAGTCTTAAAAAGCTTACTACACTGAAACTAAAGCAGAACACTGAAGAAGGCCTGATGGAGCTGCTCCATACCTCCCGTTTGACAAGGCAATTCAGGGCCTTACTTCGAGGCTAAGGCTCACGTGGACTTTCACTTTAGGTATAGAGCAGAGCAGGGTGAGCTTCCAACTAGGAACTGGAAGCGCAAGGTTTCGTACGGGAAAACTCAATATCTTCTCAGAACCGTGCAGGCAGTGACTAAAACCCCGACAACAACAATGCTTTTCAGGTAGCTTCGAGGCCGCATGAACGGAGCTTTCCTAATGGGAGAAGAAGGCTTGTGCCATCAGTCTCCAATTTCTAGGTTGATACGCAGCATCCACGCAGGACCAGAGCTTCCTGTCTCTAGGCAGTTTTCTGATACCGAAACGTGTGCTGAAGCAAGGTTCCTAGGAGTCTTGGAAAGCTTACTACCGTTAAACTAAAGCAGAACTGCCATGAAGGCCTCATGGAGCTGCCTCATGCCTCCTGATTTGCAAGGATAATTAGGGCCTTACTTGGAGGTAACTGCTCACGTTGATTTTCACTTTTGGTATAGAGGAGAGCAGGGTGAGCTTCCAACTAGGAACTGGAAGGACAAGGTTTCTTTGGTGAAAATTCATTTTCTTCTCTGAGCCGGCAGTAACTAAGAGCCTGGTAACAGCAGTGCTTTTCAGGTAGTTTCAAGACTGCATGAGTGGTGCTTTCAAAGTTGGAAACAATCTTTGGGCCATCAGTCTGCCATTTCCAGATGACACGCAGCATAAGTACATGGTGATGCTAACAAGTCAAAAGAGATTCACGATACCCACTGGAGCTTTCCCTAATTCTAATTTTTTCTACGACCGCTTTTTTGCGTGCAGTCAAGTGCCTAAACAAAGGATGCGCGAGGGCGATATAGGGGCCTGTGCTTCTTCCAAAGTCCTGCCGTGTTATACCAAGAACTGTGCTTAAATTGTACTTGGAATGCAAGCCGACCACCTCCTGAGGATGCGTGACTCTAAGTGTAATAGGGGAAAAGGGATTAAAAAGAGTGTTCTTCTCAAAAGAGTTCAACTAGGGGAATGAGGTTACATCCACTTAATGGAGGACAGTCTAGAAGTGTGTTCCTTAATCCTGTGTAGAGCTGAGGTAAACTGGCTCTCTCAAGGAAGAGTGCAGTGTGTTGCCTTTCTCTAGCCAACACTGGGGTGTCCAAAAAGGCCTACGGGGCTGAAGTTCCTTACCTGACCCTGAGCTTCCTGGCTTTACTCAGTATAATGGTAGCAGAACGGGTGTGCAACAAGGTCCCTAGGAGTGTGGAAAAGCTTACTAGAGTGAAACTAAAGCAGAACACTGAAGAAGGCCTGATGGAGCTGCTCCATACCTCCCGTTTGGCAAGGCAAATCAGGGCCTACTTCGAGGCTAGGACTCACTACCGTTAAACTAAAGGAGAGCAGCGATGAAGGCCTCATGGAGCTGCTGCACGCCTCCTCTTTCACCAGGATAATCAGGGCATTACTTCGAGGCTAGTGCTCCCCTTGACTTTCACTTCAGTTATAGAGCAGAGCAGGTGAGCTTCCAACTAGGAACCGGAAGCACAAGGTTTCTTTCGGGAGAACTCATTTTCTACGCAGAAGCAGGCAGGCAGTAAGTAAAAGGACGGTAACAAGAGTGCTTTTCAAGTAGCTTCAAGACTGCATGAGTGGAGCTTTCAAAGTTGGAAAACAATCTTTGTGCCATCAGTCTCCCATTTCCAGATTGACACGCAGCATAAGGACATGTTGATGCTAACAAGTCAAAAAGATTCACGATACCCACTGGGGCTTTCCCTTATTCAACCTGTTTCTACGACCACTTTTCTGCATGCAGCCAAGTGCCTAAACAAAGGATGCGACATGGAGACATAGGGGCCTGTGCATCCTCCAAAGACCTGCAGTGTTACACCAAGAACTGTGCTTAAATTGTACTTGGAATGCAAGGCGATCGCCTCCTTGAGGATGCGTGACTCTTAGTGTAAAAGGTGAAAAGGGATTAGAAGCAGAGTGTTTTTCTCAATAGAGTTCAGCTATGGGAATGAGGTTACATCCATTGCATGGAGGAGTGTCTAGAAGTGTGTTCCTGAAACCTGTGGAGAGCTGAGGTAATCTGGCTCTCCCAAGGAAGAGTGCCGTGTGTTGCCTTTCTCTAGCTAACCCAGCAGTGTTCCAAAAGGCCTACGGGGCTGAAGTTGTTAACTGCCCCTGAGGTTCTTGGCTCTACTCAGTATACTGGTACCGAAACAGGTGCTGAAGCAAGGTCCCTAGGAGTCTTGAAAAGCTTACTACAGTGAAACTAAAGCAGAACACTGAAGAAGGCCTGATGGAGCTACTCCATACCTCCCGTTTGGCAAGGCAAATCAGGGCCTACTTCGAGGCTAGGACTCACTACCGTTAAACTAAAGGAGAACAGCGATGAAGGCCTCATGGAGCTGCTGCACGCCTCCCGTTTTGCCAGGTTAATCAGGGCTTTACTTCGAGGCTAGTGCTCCCCTTGACTTTCACTTTAGTTATAGAGGAGAGCAGGTGAGCTTCCAACTAGGATTTGGAAGCACAAGGTTTCTTTCGGGAGAACTCATTTTCTACGCAGAAGCAGGCAGGCAGTAACTAAAAGGACAGTAACAACAGTGCTTTTCAGGTAGCTTCCAGACTGCATGAGTGGAGCTTTCAAAATAGGAAAACAAGATTTGTGTCTCAGTCTCACATTTCCAGATTCACACGCAGCATAAGGAGATGTTGATGCTAACAAGTCAAAAGAGATTCACGCTACCCACTGGGGCTTTCCCTAATTCTAATTTTTTCTAGGTCCAATTTTTGCGTGCAGCCAAGTGCCTAAACAAAGGATGCGTCATGGAGACTTAGGGGCCTGTGCATCATCCAAAGACCTGCAGTGTTACACCAAGAACTGTGCTTAAAT